>NC_091327.1:24922419-24927419 GCF_038502225.1 Cherax quadricarinatus
GACTATAAGAAGCATTGTATCATTGCGAAAATATCTTTATATGGTGTAGCTAACCTTATTTCAGGAGCATTAAGTGTTTGGTTTTTGTATATTACCTAACCCTTCAGGGGCTTTGGTCTTTTGAAGATTCTTTTGATAAGGTATATTAAGTGAGCCTTGATAAAGTTTCGCAGCTAGTTTTAAGTGGTACTTAAGAGGTTACGGGTACTGGATTTTCCTATCAATGCCATGGTACCTTTAACTGCTAAGAAACACAAGAGCTAATGATTCTTCCCGGTTTGGGTTATGTACTAACACTTTTTTGTAACATTTTTAAGAATTCTTAGATAGAAATGTAGGTTTATTTAAGCCAATGAGTTTCTATTATTTAAACCCGAGTGTGTCATCCTGGTTCAGAAAACACAACTACTAAATAATTGTAATTTTTCCAACTCGGAGGTGAGTGCTTGATAACTCAACTGCCTGCCCTGCTCCCTGCTATATGTCTGTACTGTTAGTGGAATCAAAATGAGAAGCCTCTCATCTCAACCCATGTCTGCTGCAAGATATTTTTGTTTATCACGAAGATGCTTCAGTGAGCTGAATATATCGCAAGCTCTTTATTTGTTGTGTGTTGTATTTGTTTGTTGGTTTGCTTGTGAAAAGATGTTTGCTTAATGCAACAACTGAATCTTGGTATATTTAACTGGCTGGCAAAATTTACATGTATTATCAGTGTTGTGTAGAGTAACCCTCAGGCTGGAGAAATGGATTCAATACAAAATGTTTTACTTGGTTATTCTCGGGTCCTTAATTTGTAGTCAACTGAGTCAGTTATTGAAGAAAATACAAGTAGTGTAGATATTCATATAGAAAAGTAGACGTTATTTATACAGGTTTAAGATCATTTTATACAAAAAATACACGTACGCATATGCATATATATATATATATATATATATATATATATATATATATATATATATATATATATATATATATATATATATATATATATATATATATATATATGTTTAATTTCATTGAAACAAGAGCAGACTCAAAGCGATTTCTTACTGCGTCAATAACAGTATAACAAAGTCAAGGAACACAATGACCTCTGTGTTCTTTGAGAATGTTATTGATGTCGGGAAAGTTCTTAAGAATGTATTTATATTTTACTGTTGCCATCCTAGGCATACCTAACGGGAGTTGGATTAAGTTCTCGAAATATAGGTATTACGCCGTCATATATTATCATCATTCCCTATGTCTACATTAAATATAATTTTTGAAAATACAGGTTGCTTCACTCGTAGGAGTCCCCGAGTTGGTACTCCCATAACTGTAACCATCTTGTTTGGATATTATGTCTGTAGTAAACAATAACTCGGGGCCTCGTACGACTGAAACACCTTGTATATGTAGTAGTAGGGGTAAAAAAAAATACTCCAGTAGCTTCAGAAAGAAACTAAGATTTTCTTTAAGTGCTTGTATTCTCTTCTCCGAGTTTGTGGGTCCTCAATTATTTTTTCACATATCAACCGTCTCCTACAAAGATGGGATTGACCCGACAAAGAAGAAACACTTTCACCGTCATTCATTCGATTATTGCCTGACAGAAGCGTGCTGACATCACAGCTGACAGCTATCTGAACTGTAACATCCCAACCCCCCTCTGCACTACCTCCAGGACTCAAGTCCGGTTAGCTGGTTTCCGGAATTCCTTTATAAATGTTACCTAGCTCACACTGGAACAACACAAAATCATAAAACCCACTTGGCTCTAATCGCTCCTGTCTAACCCTCTCACACAAGCCTGTTGAATGTCCAGGCTCCTAACAATTAAAAGCCTCCCATGCCCCCTCCCTCCAACCTTTCCAGGGACGACCCCAACCCCTCCTCCTCGCTACCATCCCAGATTTATATAATATCCTCCCAGTGATCCTAATTTGGTCCATCTTTTCTTTATGAAGAAGTAAATGAAAATTTTACTTTACTTTTCTAACAGGCAACAATTATGGGTTATTTTGGCTTTGATATCATGACTACTAGAACTGAAAGTTTATTTATTATGAATTTGTTAAAAGCATCCATGTGCTAGCTAACTACTAGATTTTTCTCACTTCCAACTACTCATTTCAAAAATAATAACTACCCGTGCAACTAGAGCTTACTGGACAGCTTCAGGTTATGTCAGACTTCCTCTTGAAATACAACTCTTAAAAATTGTAGTGGAAGAAAATATTATCTCAGGTTGATTCATTGTTACCTATGTAGGAAAATGGACAAGACAACTTTTGCTATTTGTTCTGTTAAAAATTGATACATGCGCCTCTTGTTCTACCATTCACTTGTAAATTTAACTATTAGAAATAAGGTAAAACTATTATTCTAAAAATTCTACCTTACAGATGTACATCAGTGTGTATACACTGAGATTTTATTTTAATTTCTATTGTAGGGATTAAAATGGTTTTGACTGGTGGTGAACAGGTGATGTACAAGTGTTAACATACTACTAAACAAACCAACAATGCTGACAGAATAGTTTCAAGTTACAGAAGATATTTATGTTCAGGAATTCGATCACTGATATTTTGTAGTTGTCTCTAGTGTTAGACAACTAGTAGGAGAATTCTAAATTCGTTAAGACGACTAAACGCAGAACTCGAGCTGCAGAATGTTCAATACAGATATCTAAAAATATATCTTATTACTACAAGTGTTTAAGACACATGTGCACCGTTAGACTGATAAAACCTTGGGTGGGTGAAACGTACGCTCATGAAAGTTTCCTACACATTACACACGCGTCATAACTACACAGAACAGGACAGATGTTGGGGGATACAATCGCTCTCGACCATCTGGGAAGACGCCCAAGCGTGCTCCTACCCTGTAACTACACACTTGTCAAGTGTTACTCTGCAGACATGGTACGGAGACCGGAAGAGACTGACTCTTGAAGTTTACTAATTATTGTGATTAATTATATTCGTGTTTTGCATTATTCCCTTATTGCAATTATCATTCCACTGAACTCCTAGACCTGAAGAAGAGACCGGAGGCTTACTTCCAATACTATTATATTTAGAAGGAAGCGCTTAACCCAAATGGGACATACAGGTCCTGGGGTATGAGAGGCAATCACGTTCATTCATGTAAAGGGGAGGACAAGTCCAGTGCGTTGAATTAAGAGCTCATCATCGGCATCAAGGAACATCCCAGACTTTGTTGCAAACAGATCTCTATCAATCCTAGTTATTTTATAAGCATGTTCGTCCTTAATGTCGGTGAGGGGCTCTTGATCCATGCATGTACAAGCATATATATATATATATATATATATATATATATATATATATATATATATATATATATATATATATATATATATATATATATATATACCTCTTTGAGTTTTCTTCTATTATCTTAATAATTCTTATTGTTCTTTATTTCCGCCTATATCCTAGGGGAAGTGGAACAGAATTCTTCCTCCGTGAGCCATACGTGTATTAAGAGACTAACATGCTGGAAGCAAGGAGCTAGTATCCCCTTCTGTATATATTACTAAATTTAAAAGGAGAAACTCTTTTTTCATTTTGGGCCACCCTGCCTCAGTGGGATACGAACAGTTTGTTGAAAAAAAAATGTGTATATTAATATATATATATATATAAATATATATATATATATATATATATATATATATATATATATATATATATAATTATATATATATATATATATATATATATATATATATATATATATATATATATATATATATATATATATATATATATATATATATAATTATATATATATATATATATATATATATATATATATATATATATATATATATATATATATATATATATATATGTATATATATTATATATATATATATATATATATATATATATATATTATATATATATATATATATATATATATATATATATATATATATATATATATATATATATATATATATATATGTCGTGTCAAATAGGTAAAACTGGTCAATTAGCAAGAACTCATTTAAAATTAAGTCCTTTCTCAAATTCATTCTAATATGTTCAAAGATATATTTTTTTCATTTATATTAGTGCAGAAATTTTGTTCCAAAAGAACCTTAGAAAACTTATCTAACCTTATTATAACAAGCGCAATTTAGCTTAGCCTAATCCAACTATATATATTTTAGATAAGTTTACAATATATTAAATTACACAATGAAATATATTTTATCGTTAGGTTCAGAATGATATTTACAAAATAATTCCATATACAAGTTGTCGCTTGCCTTATCCGGCAAGAAGAGCGTTGCTATTTGAACCAAAATCACAAGCTTCACCTATTCGGCACGACATGCACACACACACACACACACACACACACACACACACACACACACACACACACACACACACACACACACACACACATCGATCAAGACTTTATACACTGTGTACGTCAGGCTGATACTGGAGTAAGCAGCACCAGTTTGGAACCCCACACCTGGTCAAACACGACAAGAAATTAGAGAAAGTGCAAAGGTTTGCAACAAGGCTGGCTCCAGAGCTAAGGGGAATGTCCTACGAAGAGAGGTTAAGGGAAATCGGTCTGACGACACTGGAGGACAGGAGGGTCAGGGGAGACATAATAACGACGTACAAAATACTGCGTGGAATAGACAAGGTGGACAGAGACAGAATGTTCCACAGATGGGGGACAGAGACAAGAGGTCACAATTGGAAGCTGAAGACTCAGATGAGTCAAAGGGATGTCAGGAAGTATTTCTTCAGAGTTGTTAGGAAGTGGAATAGTCTGGCAAGCGATGTAGTGGAGGCAGGAACTATACATAGTTTTAAGACGAGGAATGATAAAGCTCATGGAGCAGGGAGAGGGAGGATCCAGTAGCGGTCAGTGAAGAGGCGGGGCCAGAAGCTGAGCCTCGACCCCTGCAACCACAATTAGGTGAGTACACACACACACACACACACACA
>NC_091327.1:24939919-24959919 GCF_038502225.1 Cherax quadricarinatus
CTTGATGTTCATCATACTGGAGTGTTGCCAAGAGTGACCTCAGTACTCCTCCTTGATCATCATACTGGAGTGTTGCCAGGGGTGACCTCAGTACTACTCCTTGTTCATCATACTGGAGTGTTGCCAGGAGTGACCTCAGTACTCCTTGATGTTCATCATACTGGAGTGTTGCCAGTAGTGACCTCAGTACTCCTCCTTGTTCATCATACTGGAGTGTTGCCAGGAGTGACCTCAGTACTCCTCCTTGTTCATCATACTGGAGTGTTGCCAGGGGTGACCACAGTACTCCTCCTTGATCATCATACTGGAGTGTTGCCAGGAGTGACCTCAGTACTCCTCCTTGATCATCATACTGGAGTGTTGCCAGGAGTGACCTCAGTACTCCTCCTTGTTCATCATACTGGAGTGTTGCCAGGGGTGACCACAGTACTCCTCCTTGATCATCATACTGGAGTGTTGCCAGGAGTGACCTCAGTACTCCTCCTTGATCATCATACTGGAGTGTTGCCAGGGGTGTCCTCAGTACTCCTCCTTGATCATCATACTGGAGTGTTGCCAGGAGTGACCTCAGTACTCCTCCTTGTTCATCATACTGGAGTGTTGCCAGGGGTGACCACAGTACTCCTCCTTGATCATCATACTGGAGTGTTGCCAGGAGTGACCTCAGTACTCCTCCTTGATCATCATACTGGAGTGTTGCCAGGGGTGTCCTCAGTACTCCTCCTTGATCATCATACTGGAGTGTTGCCAGGGGTGTCCTCAGTACTCCTCCTTGATCATCATACTGGAGTGTTGCCAGGAGTGACCTCAGTACTCCTTGTTCATCATACTGGAGTGTTGCCAGGAGTGACCTCAGTACTCCTCCTTGATCATCATACTGGAGTGTTGCCAGGAGTGACCTCAGTACTCCTCCTTGATCATCATACTGGAGTGTTGCCAGGAGTGACCTCAGTACTCCTTGATGTTCAAGATCTTACCATCATATTATTTATCACTTCAGTTTGCTAAATTTATAGCGTGCGAGTATGTAAATTTTTTTATTCAGAAATTAATAATTTGATGCTGTAGATAATTGAATATTTGCTTCAAATAATTAGGCTAAAGGGAATGACCAGTCGCTCTATAGAAATTTTTAAAATATTCGCAGCAAAATCTTAAACTTGAAACGAGTGCAAGCTACGAGCTGATTACAAAAAAAAAAATGTCCAATGGCTATACGTGTATTGTGTCTATAATTTCATCTAATATAATTTTATACTTTTCACGATAGAAAGCTTATTGTAACTAACTAAATTTTCCGTTTATGTTGATCAATGACCTGGATGATTCAATGACGTCACCAAGCCACGCCCACTCTCAGCGCAGCTTGATGACGTCACCAAGCCATGTCCACTCTCAGCGCAGCTTGATGACGTCATCAAGCCACGTCTACTCAGTGCAGCTTGATGACGTCACTAATCCACGTCCACTCCGCAGCTTGATGACGTCACCAAGCCACGTCCACTCAGTGCAGCTTGATGACATCATTAAGCCAAGCCCACTCTCAGCGCAGCTTGACGGACGATTCTCATTCACACAATGAAATGAAAATTAAACGGAAATATGGCTAAGTTACAATCAGGTTTCTCTCAAAATATCTCATATATTTCTTGTCGCATACGCTGTAAATGCTAAAAAGCTTTATAATTTAGGAATAGATTTATTATCTAGTGTTTATTTATTAGACTTACCCGGCAAAAAAAAAATATCATTAGGAAATGTAGATTAATATATCGGTATCATTTTTTCTGCTTATTTTAGAAAATCACGTTCTTGAGGTATTATTTGAAATTGATCAGATTATGTCGTTCAGGAGTATTCGGAACTCATTACTGTGTTTGTCACTGTGTTATTACATAATGTTTTGGAATGATAAGAAGTCGAGCAGGATGAGTGTGAATTATTTCTGGGCAGTGACCAGTTGGTCAAGCCCTCGCTGTCTACTCTCATGGCTCACACACATTTTGGTTTCCCTCCCCCCCATCCTCACACCGGACAAGGCTCACCTTAATGACCTCGTTCCCTCCTACCGTAACTACCATCCGCTGTTACCGAATTCTCGAACTATTTTTTTATTGATGATAAAGTGTTACGATCCGCGACTGTACGCATCTTAGTTAAAGTTTAGATTCTTGTTGTAGCAGATGGTCAGACAGTCGTGACGATGAGGGGCGGTGGTTTGGGTAGTTATTAGCAAGGTAACAAAGCCATTCGCGGTGATCTTGTAGTCGTGTGAATGTTGCCCACAGTCAGTTTTTTATGTTGTTGTGAGTCGAAGTTTTCCTGAAGAATGACATTTAGTGGTATATATTTAGTTTGTGTGTGGATTCTAAGGCTCGTGTCCATCTTACGACGTTTCTTGCCAAGTGATTTTTGTGTAGGTGACTGGCGTAGCCTAAATGACTATATTTAATTATATAACACCCAAGCGCGCGCGCACGTACTCACGAACGTAAGCACGCACACACACACACACACACACACACACACACACACACACACACACACACACATACACGCACACACATACATACACATACACACACATACACATACACACACACACACACGTGCCTAGGACAAAATGGTAACTAACTAACGAGATGAGGTACGATAAGGTTCTTGGAGAAGGAAGGAAGTGGACCTAGTAGCGACTAGCGAAGAGATGAAACCAGGAGCTAAGACTCGACCCCTGCAATCACAAATAAGCGAGTACAAATAAGTGAGTACACATACACACACAGAGATCAAGAATTGCTTAAAAATAATAATGGCATGAAGATGAAATGCTTGGACGAGTACAAAATTAGAGTAGATACGATAATACGATAATGCTGGTAAAACAATGCCACAGACAACACTAGTCCTCCACCAGCTGCAACTGGCTCAGAATATCTCAGGTAAAGTTAACCACGTGAAGAACTATTTGAGTATATAGCTTAAAACAGAAAATAACTTCGCCAAAATTACTAAAGGAAAGAGACAGATTCAACAACAAATGTTAATGGTTGTAGAGATTACTGTTAAACATTCATTTTGAATTAAAAAAAAAATTAGAGAATTCTACACTACTGTGGGAGGCTGTTGACAGAGGGAAACAAATTATTGTTTTTGACTGTACAATAAGCAAAATCAAGAACAGAAGGGATATATATAAATGAGAATGGCACTTAAATGAGACGAAAAAATGCCTAGTGACCTTTAGCAATCAAACGGCTATAATGGGAAGTATAGTTAGAAACTACATAGATAAGAACTGGCTTCTAAGAATAACGTTTACACAGATGAGGTGTAAATAAGAAATAATTTCTAAATAGAGCTAGGAACATAATTTTTTTAAAGGCTATAAGGGATTTACAGATAAGACAAAAACCTTAACAAGGAAACCAGGGTGAAAGTACGGGACTTCACTGTTAAAGAATTTAAATGAGAATAGAAGGAAGAAAACACACCTTTTACAGTGCATTTTCTTCCCAAAGTTGGCAAGGTTCTGTTACCTGTTCCTGGTAAGTTAGTAATGCTATGTTACCTGTTCCTGGTAAGTTAGTAATGTTATGTTACCTGTTCCTGGCAAGTTAGTAATGTTATGTTACCTGTTCCTGGTAAGTTAGTAATGTTATGTTACCTGTTCCTGGTAAGTTAGTAAGATTCCGTTACCTGTTCCTAGAAAGTCGGTAAGGTTCTGTTACCAACTTATCAAATGGTTTCCCAAAGAAAAGTGCTCTAAAACCAATGTAAAAGACAGGATTAGTGAGATGAGCACATTTGTAAATAATTTGTATTTTAGTATAATCGGAGTAATTTCAAAAAGGATTAGCACTAAGGAAAATTATGAATGATAAGAAACTTGATATAATTAATCTAAATGAAACTGAACTAGAAACAAATAATTTAACTGAGGTTATATTCGACGGAAACTGTTAAGTGTAGAGAAGAAACAGAGCAGGAAAGAAAAGAGTAGCAATAGTGGTCGAAAAAAAAAATTACAAAATAAGATATAATATTAGGATATAATATATATAATATTAAGATATAATATTAAATATAAATAATTTGAATACAGAGTTCTGTAACATGAAAATGCTATCAGTTTATTTCACAATGAGAATGACAATATAGTAAAAAATGGTTTAATGGAAGGTATAATGTAGCTATGAAAAAATATAGAGAGGACTAGAAATCACAATAGAAAGCGGGTCAGTAGGGAAACTTAACAGATTCAAACCCCTTGTAGGTTGATTCTTGTTAATAATAATAATAACAATAGTAACAGATTCAAACAATACATAAATGAATGTACATATATAACAAGAGAAAAAAAAAAACTTTAAAGCTTTTATTCAAGTTTGCAAAAAAAAAAGTAAAGTAAATGTTAAAAACAAAATACAGAGAATAAAACACAATGATAAAGTCAAGTTGAGGAGAGATTATGTGAGGTTTTAAACACAAAGTTTCAGAATGGATTTACAGAAGAAGATATTTTGCAGTAAAGAGCATAAATACCAAACAGATGGCTGGAATGGAGGATTGTGAAATAACTGAAGCTGAAGTCAAGTTACTTGATAAGGAAAAAAAATGAATTAGACAGGATATTGCCATGAGTTGTAATTGAATGTACAGAAGAGTTATGCTATCCATTGTGAATTTTTTTTTCGGATTTCACAAAACGAAGGTAATTTTAACACTGATGAATTTTGACAGTTAATGCAGCAATATTTATAAAAGAAGAGAAGAGAGATCCATTAAACTATTGACCAATTTCACTGACAAGTGTTGTAAACATCTTTGGGAAAAGATGCTTACAACACTTGTAAGTTGTTACGATAGAGCCACGGAAATTGTTTAGGAAAAAATGATTAGGCCGATTGTATTTATGTAGACATTATGGAAGATGTCACCAGTGGGGTGCCACAAGGGCACCCCACTGGTGACATCTTCGAGAGTTTTGTTAATTATATAAACGATATAACAGAAGTAGAAAACTGTATGCAAATGCTTGCAGATGTAGAAGTCTTAGGTAAAATGAACAAATAAAACAAAATGACTGTAGATCATGGCAGGATGACTTCAATAAACTGAGCAAATGGAGTAACTGATGGATGATGAAATTTAATGAGGATAAATGCCATGTAAAGGACATCGAGGAAACCGAAATCAGACCAAATGAAGAATATAGACTGAGTAACAAAATACTGAGAGTATCAGACAGAGAGAGAGAGACTGAGAGATCTAGTATTTATTAGCAAATTATTTATACCTTAAATTGTGAGGAACTCATATACTACACTGGCAAGCTAGTAAATGAGTTTCATTTATATACGGATGGAGAAATGCTGGAAATGGAATATACAACTTAGGTTAGATCAACATTGGAATAAACAGCTGTTGTAGTATAAACACCTTAAAAAATGTGTATCAGTTAGAAAAGGGAGATAAAAAATGTGAGCTATGGTGAAATGTTAATACTAAAAATGGCCACAAAGGAGGAAACCCTTGCTCCTGCATATACTAATACGTAATTTTAAACACACACACACAGAACACACACTCATATTTTCAGCTTAGTTTTTTCGTATGTTTATAAAAACGACAATCATGTAATAACACTGGGCCTCCGCGGGGCGGACCGGTAAGCCAGAGGAACGCCTCGGTCAGATTACCAAAAGCTCCAGCTGCGGGTCATCATATGACTAAGACCCGCATCAGGAAACACTTGTCCTGTTTGATGACAACCCTTACTTACCTAACCTAACCTGTCAGCTCTCACCAACCAGCTTCCTGCAATACAACACTGTCTCTCACTCAATGTTGACTTTTTCTTCAGGAAAAAAAAGTGTTCTTTCTTTCTGGGTTAAACAACTTTTCTTCCTCTTCCAAATAATTTTTTTATACATCAGGTTAGACATTGATCCCTTAAGAAATAATGTTTGCTCTAGCTTTTGCTGTGCGTTAGAGCTATTTTCAGGTGTAATTACAAAGATAATTTTCAGCTGAAACATTTAGCAAAAGTTTGTTTTCATTCACTATGATATTAACTGACTATGAGTTTACTCTGGGCTAGGATAAGCCAAGTCTGGACGTTATTCTGCATTCAAAGTCCGATAGGAAAGAAAGCAATCACTAACGTGGACATCGGCAACCACTTACGCATCAATCTTAGTAGACGCGCCATCTACGTCTCAACTGAAGAGGTCATTACCTGACAAAGACCCGTGTCAAGTGCTTCTTTCTTTCCTGAAGAATGTAATATCAACTAATGAAGCCTACTCTAGTCAGTATTTCTCACCATCATTATTTCCTCGTTTTCATCACTTTTAATAGGTTTCTTTTTTTTTTTTTTGAAGAATTAAGCACATTAGTGTTGCGACACCTCTCAGCTGCGTATTTACCTGTGATTTTTTATTTCATTGCATAATGAGACAAAACTCTTATTTTCATATTTGTGAATACGTCGAAAATATCCGTTAAATTTCACTTTTCGGTTGCAATTGCTTCAAATTCCACTTTGATGGTTCACTTAATTATTACCAGTTCCACTTCTAGTATCAGCTGAGCGTAATGTGACACCTTCCATACTAGGCGAAGTTTAATACTTCTTTGGAAAAGTCAGTCCCGTGAGATTGATAGCAGTTTAGTACGTTCTTTTTTGTCTTGCGTAAACTAAGTCATTATGGCGAAACAGTCACGAAACGCAGTGCATCAAAGAAATTTCATATACACTGGTTACCGTTTCAAGGTATTCAAAGAAACGGGCACGAGCATCTCTCGCGATGTCCAACTCTGTTTTACCCCTTCAGTGGCCATCCATCATGTCATCTTTTATAGTTATTACTATCTTTAATTTCTGAGTGAATGATATTTTAGTTGTTTCTTATTAATGTAGAGCGCATGAAAAAATAGTGTGCTTTGATATATATTACATGGAATGTCATAAGAAATCTAAAAAGCGGCTCTCTCTGTTCATCAAGTATGCTACGTGATGGAACTAATTCACTGCTCAATGATACCCTCTATATTCAAAAGCCAGTGTTGGTGCTGGTGAACTCTGGCTTCCCTTGCCCGAACGCCACACAGCTCAAACAAAGCGCGGCCTGAATGTACTCATTGGGTCTCAGGGCTTTGATTGAGCTTGACCGTTTTATCCCAACACCATCAGGCCAGGGAAGCTAGACAATATGGCACGGGCATGTGGTTCTGCTACAGGTGCCGTGCTCCGTGCCATCACCCTTACCTTCCCCTACTCCAAGCTCTGACACCTTCAGGGTAAGGCACGTCCCCAAATCTTACCCTAAGGGTGCTACGGCCCCCATCCCCAAAAAAATGTTGCCCCCCACACCTCCTCCAAGCTTATGTTACCGTCACGAGGCTTACTTGCCCCCTCCCCTCCCCGCTAGGCACTCTATAGGGACGTAGGAGATAAAGAATTTTGTATAGTGTATATAACTACGTTGTTTTAAGCAATAAAAGCTGTTTAAGAGATTCTGGCTTTCCCTTTTTACCCTTTAGTACAAGTGTAATTTTGTTAATGTATTAAAATATGTGTAATTATTATTTTTATATTTATGAGGAAGCACTTATTTACCAAACTGCGGCAAGCCAGGACTCGACCCTACGAACCTTATACCGCCTCCAGAGACAGCACAATGTACGCACCGCCTTACCACTTGAGCCAGCGATCCAACAAGAATCACACATGAGGTGGGTATTCAAACAGGAGAAGGCTGAAATTAATCCTCGAGATACCACTGCCACGAGTGTCCTCGGATCACGAGAAAAGCATACAGCTTAGCTGCATGCGTGATTCTTGAAGGATCGCTGGCTCAAGTTGTAAGGCGATGCGTACATTTTGCAATCTCTGGAGGCGGTATAAGGTTCGTAGGGTCGAGTCCTGGCCTGCCGCAGTTTGGTAAATGATTTAAAATCACTTGTTTCGTGATTTCATTGCTCTCTCTCTCACTATATATATATATATATATATATATATATATATATATATATATATATATATATATATATATATATATATATATATATATATATATACATATATATACAAAGTCGTGTCGAATATGTAAAACTGGTCAGTTAGCAAGAACTCATGTAAAATTAAGTTCTTTCGGAAATTTTCTCTTATACGATTAAAGATATATATTCTTTTCATTGATGTTAATGTAAAAATTTTTAATTTTGCACCAACAATATCTTAGAAAACTTACCTAACCTTATTACAACAAGAACAATTTCAGCCTAACCCAACTAAATATATTTTAAATACGTTTACAGTAATTTAATACTAAAACACAATGAAACATATATATATATATATATATATATATATATATAATATATATATATATATATATATATATATATATATATATATATATATATATATATATATACCCGGGCCCCCCACATTGGTGGATTGGGGTCGGCCAGGGGGCCCCAAGGTATAGCCCCATGCTAAGAGCTTGCCATTTTTCCCAAAGGATAGAGGGTTGCCCCGGGGGGGCGGTTTTTGGGTTGTGGGTTTTGTTTTTGCAAGTGATGGGGCCCTCTCGGCGGGGCATCCAGCTGAAACGGGGGTTTCTTGATGTCTTTGGGATTTTCTTTTGTGTCTTGAAATCCCAGCCCGGTTTTGGAACAAAAGTTGGAGACCTTGTTTGGGTTGTTTGCACTTCATAAATAAAATATATTCTGTGGGGAATTGGGGGGGGCCCCCAGACCCACTGCAATTTTGGGGGGTTTTAAAAGGTCGAGTCGCTTCCCATTGCCGATATGGGAACTGTTTGGAAAGCCCCGGGGAGGGGGGGTGCACTCCAGCCCGGGGGGGGGCAACCCCTATCTGTTTTTTGCACCCTGGCATTTTGGGAACACCTTTTCCTTTGGGCTACCCCAGCTTGACTGTTTGTGAGCCAGTGCTGCACTGGGGTTTTTGGTCCCGGAGAAAGAGTCCCCATTCGGTGAGGGCACTGACATCCCGGGGTCTTCTTTTTTCCCGGGAGTCACTGGGGGTGTCAGGAAGAATTTTCTTACCCAACTCTTTTTGATGAAACCCGGAAGAGGATAGGAAAGCTGGTAGGCAATCTGGGAGGTTTCTCTTTCTAGCCCCCCGCCTGCCCGGAAGTGAGGTTTGGGCAACCACTTCCATCGTAAAGGGAAAGTTTCCCAATACCCCTTCTGGCATGGCCTTCAGGAGAGTCTTTTCCTTGAGTTTTGGACTGCTGGGGGGCATCTCAGAAAATGGGGTAATTTTTGGGTTGACGGGCACCTGGTGAGTGGGAAAAGGCATCGTGTGGGGCCAATGTTTTTCACCCCGTTTTCCCTTTTGCCCGGAAAGGTCTGAGATTTTTCCTAGGATCAGATCATGGCATTGGGCCCAAGAAAGGGGCACCGAGGAGAGTGCTATTGGCTGGATAAAAAGGTCGTGCCCTGGTAAAACGGGACTAATATTCTGGATCCCCTGTTGGTTTAAAAAACTTTCTTTTGGTGGGGTTTAAAGAAAAGGGCCCCGGGTTTTTCCCCTGCTTTTAAATTTTTCGTGTCCTCCAGGGAGATTCTGCTGTAGGGTAGGTTCCGTCGTCCCGGGAAAGGGTATTGAGCTCGCTGGAGGTCCCCCACTTTTTGGTGAATAAAAAAAATAGAAAAGGGGGGGAGAGGGTCCCCTGGTTTTTGGGCCCCCAAGAGTCAATTTATTTCCCCAAACAATAGTTTGGGTTACCTTAAAAGATTTCTAATGAAAGGGTAAAGGGAAAGGAAGTTTCTTAAACCGCTTGGAAGGCATCCCCCCCGACTGGGGTTAAAGCATTGGGAAAGTCCCCCTTGGGGCTTTTTTGGACATTTTTTGAAAATAAACTCGTGCGGGGTGGGGGGGGCTGCTTCAACCCCTTTAACGCCGAAACCAGGGTGAGTTGGGTTTTAGCATTGCAGCGGGCCCCCTTGACTCACCCTTCTTACTGCAGCCTTGGCGACTAGGGGGCCGAAGGGTGTTACCCACTCAATGGCCCCCTTCCGCCCTCCCTTTTTCCCGGGGGGGGGCACCAAAAAAGGGGACCAAAAAAAAAAGGGGCTGATGGCCTCTTTGGGCACCCCCAACCCCGGCACAGGTTGGAAAAATTTGGGGAGTTCCCGACTGGGCCCCTCTGAAACCTCTTTGGAAATGCTGGATTGGGGTTTTGTTTTAAATGTTGAGGCCTTAAAAAGGGGGAAAACCCCCTGCTGAACCCCTTTAAAGACGCCACATGCATCCGTAAGGTTTAATTTTTCCGCCTGCCAAAAGTCAGGGGGGTTAATGTTTTTTGGGGGGCCCCGGGTGGATGGTTTTTCCTTAAATTTGGGGGGTTGACTCCCTGGGGCATTATTCATTTTTTTTAAAACTCCAATAGGGGTTTCCCCCTTTTTTTTTTTTTTTTTTAATTTGGGGTTGATTTTTGAGGTAAAGGTGTTTTTTTCATTTTAGGGGGGTGGTTTTAAAAATTTTTCCCTTGGGAATGCAATTTTTTCCCAAATAAATAAAATTGTTTGTAGCTTGTCCCCCCCTTGGTGGGGCAAAAACAAACAAATTTCCAAAAAACGCAAGGTTTTGCCCGGATCTTTGTTTTTAAGGGGGATCTTTACTTTCTTTTAAAAAGGTCAGGATTTTCTCGGGTTGAGGGCGAGGGGCTTTTTGGGTGTGTGTAAATCCTGTGGATGTTAATTTTATTGCAGATTTGGGTCCTCTGAGATGGATTTGGGTTCGCTGGGGGGGCTGTTGGTTGTTTTTCATTTGGGCTCTCCCGGAGCCTGGGGATCTATTTGTGCACGGATGTTGCCGGGTGTAAGGGTTGAGTGCCCCATTCCTGTAAAACACCGGGAAAAGCCTCGGGAAAGGCAGGGTTTGGCTCTGTCGTGAAGATTCCTGGGGAAACCCTGACTACTTGTGACATTGCTGATATTTTTGGGGTGGGAGGGGGCCAGCTGGGGGTGGGTGAAGGGCAGCATGGGGCATGGGGATGAGGGGGGGGAGTAGGAGGGCGGAACTTGTAATTGGGGGGCACTAAACGGGAACACCCTTGGTCAGGAAATCAGGGGCCCAGACTGGGATGAGGGGAGGATCTGGGGGTGGGGGGGGGGAGGGGCCCTTTTGTTCGCCCCAAGACGCACATCACTGACTAACTTTCAATTGTTATACACTTATTTTTCCATTTAGAAAAAACCCCCCCATTTTTGGACACTAATCACCATGCTCCACTATTAACCGAGGTGTTCTGTTCACCATCCAAAGGGGGCCCTGTCGGGGGGGCCACTTCCCTTCCCCAACCCGACCCCGGCCAAAACAGGGTGTAAACAAAACCCCCTCCACACTCCCTGCCAGGATCCCCCCACCACCCTCTTCCCCAAAACCAACATGCACCCGCCTTTCCCCCCGATACAGAAACAATGGTCCGATGTAAAGGGTTTTTCACAACTCTGTGATCTCCGGTCGATACTCACGATGATGTTTTGCCGAAAATGGTCCCTAAAAAAATGTTGGTTCCCCGGTTTAAAACACAGAATATGGAGCACCACACACTGGCTCCCCCCCTCCACGCCGGGAAGCGCGTATATATATATATATATATATATATATATATATATATATATATAAAATATATATATATATATATGTAAATTGGGAAAAGGCCCGAACTTGCGATCTTTTTAAATAGCAAAGTTTTAAACTTGCCATATAGGGCAAGTGGAAAAATTTTTGTATGCAATAATTTCGTAAAATCATTCGAACCCCAACGAAAAAAAAAATATTTCAACAGTGTTTTTTCAGTATTAAATTTTGTAAACCAAAACTAAAATATATTTTTGTTGGGTTAGGCTAAAATAAATTGTTCTTGTTACAATAAGGTTGGTAAGTTTTCCCAAAATTCTTTTTGGGGCAAAAAATTTTAAATTTTTTCATCAACATTAATTAAAAAAAATATCTTTAAACGTATAAGAGAAAAATTTTTGATAGGACTTAATGTTAAATGAGTTCTTTCTAATTGACCCGTTTTACATATTCATTTGACACACTTTGTATATATATATATATATGTATATATATATATAACATATATATGTATATATATATATATATATACTCTTTCTATATTATATATAATATATATAATATATATATATATATATATACATATATAATATATATATTATATATATACTTATAAATATATATAATTATATATATACTATATATATATGTATATATAACATATATATATATATATATATATATATATATATATATATATATATATATATATATTATATATAATATATATTTATATATATATATAAATAATATATAGTATATACTTATATACTCTATATATATATATATATATATATATATATATATATATACATATATATATATGATGTGATTACATATAAAATAGGTGTTACACTACAGTCAAATTGCGGTAATAACACCTCCTTGAGGTTGCAGGCTGTGCTTTCCCTTTCTCAGGACTGGGAGGTCAGAAGCCTGCCGGAATTTTCTGATCCTTAATAAATGTGCCTTGTTCACTCCCTGACAGCGTATCAGAGTCAAAGAAACCGTTTGTCTCCATTTCAACATGCTCATGCATGCTTGATGTGAGTTCTACAGCTCCTCACACACAGGCCTCTGTGCCCCCTCCTCCAGCCTTTCCTGGGCCGACCTCTACCCCCGCCTTCTCTCCTACAGATTTATACACTCTCAAGAAGTCATTTTCTATTTAGATTTTTCCCATCCTCTCTGCATGTCTGAACGGCCTCAACAACGCCTCGTCAGCCCTCCTGGAAAATAGTTTTTGTCAATCACTGCCTCCTCTAACTTCCAAACCACGGATTCTCTGCATTAAAATTCACACCACACACTGCCCTCCAGACATGATATCTCACAACACCAGCCTTCTCCTTGTTACAATGTGTATTTCACCACCCATGCCTCCACACTGCCACGCCATAGAGCGTTGGTATAACACCATGCTGGAGTTCGCGAAGTGTCCTTGATCCCTATCTTCTCCGCTTTGCGCTTACGTAATGTGATCTTCAAACATATCCACAACACCTGAAACCCATTCTCTTACTTTGACGGCGACTTCATGTGTCTCACCCTAATCTTGCCACCCTCGTACATTTCCCCTCTTTGCTTCCCTGGATAATGTTCTTTGTCGCCACAGACTCCTCAGCTGCCACTCACCTTTTCCCCTCGTCAATTCTGCGATTGACACACGTATGCATATTACTTATAATTTTCTCACACTCTCCACGGGTCAACAGTGGGACCGTACTTCTTACTCTTCTCGCTGTCAGCTATGCTTTTCACTCTCTCTTTTCCTCTGTCTGTCTTATATTGTGCTCCATCACACTCACAGTCTGTCATTCTGATTTTCTTGAATATTCTATGGTTTTGATGTCTGGTATCCAGCTGTGACTAACCCGGTGAGCAGGCTTAGTTAAGGTTTACCACATTTGACTTGTAATAGCCCTAACTTTGACTTCCTACCTACTTCGACCACTGAAGTACATCCCTTTCCTTGTTTAGACCTAGGAACTGGGAACATGGGGCATGCACACCACACAATAAAGATCACTACTTTATATGTTGTATAAATAAAGGCTCATAACTAAGAATAACTATGATATTTATCACATCTAAAACACCCCTAAAACCCTACCACCACCACCCCTAAAGCCTACCACCACTAAAATACGTGCTGCCATATATCTAAGACACACCACTGCACCACCACCAAACCTACTACCACCCACCCTAAAACCTCTGCACCACCACCTAAACCTACCTGCCCTAGAGCAGTATACTTACACTTTACCTCCTGAGCCACTACCACCACTGCTAAAGCCCTGCCACCTGCACAAGGCACTGCCTGTCACCAAACCAACCGGAAGCTAAGTATATCGTGGCTATCATGGCACCAAGATAATGGCCAGCGTCTCCCTGGAATACCTGGAAAAATTGGCTCACGTGGAAGGGAATGGTCGAGGGAATCAGCTCTGGCAGATTGCTGGCCTTGGTGTCCCAGTCGTGGCTTTCACGTGCCCTTGTTACACTTAGTAGAGCAGCCAGCGGTCTTGTTTACCCCTGTTAACTGGGTCATGTTTGAGGGCAAGTGGGATGAGTCTTTACTAGATGGTCATGTCTCGGGGTTTACTGGGAAGGGAGGTGGCAAAGTGGAGCGGGATGAAGCAGTGTTGAAGGGGATGGGACAGATTTTTAGATTTTGCCACCGAAGTGGCTAGTTTATTGTGTACTCCATATTTATCCTGTGGACGGTAGCGCAAGAGCATATGGATATACAAAATGCCTAGGAACTGATGGAACAGTGTTGAAAGGATGGGTCAAAGTGTAAGGGTTGGGGAAGTGGCAATGTTGAGGCGAAGTGGAGAGGGGTGAAGAAGAGAGGTGGGCGGGACAATCTTCGCTAAACAACAGTGTTGGATGTTGATTCCTTTAGATATATAGTTTGCATCAGCGATTGTTTTGAGAACTTAAAGACCATAACTGGGTTAGTGTGAGGTCTTAGTAAATATAAAGGCTTCTAAGTTCGTCAGTCAATTGCGACTGTTCTCTGAACTTTTGAAATTCTAATTATTTTGATGTGAGCAGAATGCTTTGTTGATCTCTGATGGAACGAATATATAGTCAGTGATATACTGGGATGCTCTTTGTATGAAATTCCATGTTGCTTATTTCTTAACTTATTTTTGTTAATTATTGATATCACATTATCACTATTTTTCTCCATACTTATCACCATTATTCTCATCATCCTGTTGTTCAACATCACAATAACTCTCATCATCACCCTTGAACGTCACCTATCACCTGATTCATCATCACAGTAATCACCATCGTAACCGACAATACATTCATTACAAACACAGTTATCATTTTCATCACCTGCATGATCACCATTATCGTATCATCATTCTCATCGTCATCATCATCACAGTGTGACGTTGAGCCAGGAACATGCTTCAGTATTTACATAATGGAAGGCGCCTCCAGTAGCTCAAATCCTCACCTGCGTCCCAACACGTCTCACAGACGTCCCAACACGTCTCACACACGCCCCAACACAAACAAGTGAGCTCACACGTCATTTTCAACTAGGAATTAATATACATGTATTTTTATTTTATTGGCTTACAGTACCTTTATTAACTAGAGTGCTCGTTGTCTCCAAATTAATCGTTGTCATCGTTATAGTCACCGTTATCGTTGTCGTCTCCGCCCTGTCGTTTATTATTATTACATATGTGCCTAATAAGTAAAATTGGTTAATTAGCAAGAACTCATTTGAAATTAAGTCCTTTCTAAAATTTTCTCTTATATGTTAATATATATTTTTTTTCATTTATGTTAATGTAAAAATTAATAATTTTGTACCAAAAGAACCCTAGAAAACTTGCGTAACATTAATATAACCAGCGCAATTTAATTTAGCCTAATCCAACTAAATATATTTTAGAGAAGTTTACAATAATTTAATAATAAACAAACACAATGAAATATTTTTTTTCGTTAGGATCAATTATTTTTGCGAAATTATTGCATACACAAATTTTCGCTTGCCTTATTCGGCAAGAATAGGGTTGCTATTTAAGCCAAAATCTCAAGTTTTACCTATTGGACGGACACACACACACACACACACACACACACACACACACACACACACACACACACACACACACACACACACACACACACACTCTCTCTCTCTCTCTCTCTCTCTCTCTCTCTCTCTCTCTCTCTCTCTCTCTCTCTCTCTCTCTCTCTCTCTCTCTCTAGACGAATTCAGACCAGTGGATAGGTTTTTAAACCTAGCAAACTGAATTTAACGACTAGTATATTACTGGCGCTACTGTTCCTACTGCTGTCATTAGTACTTCTGTTGATGCTGTTTCTATTGCCGCCGCTTCCGTGTGTACTGCTGTTGATGTTTGCACTCCTGATACTCTAATACCATCAATAACGATATTTAAATTTTACTCTAATCATCATTGTCTTTCTTTTTTTATCGCCTCCTTATTTTAAGCTCTGAATCTCCTCATTTTAGTCTGGGCTGTAAATTTTGCCGAGTTTTACGATGCGCAGTTTTCATGTATGAGGAAAATAACCCAAGGTGATAAATAACGCTTACTTGGCATGAGATGCAATCCATGTCTCTCGTGGGAGACCTTCAGGTGCACCTGTAAATGGTATTCCACTTGCTGATGGAGAGCAGCGATAGTTTACTTGATCATCTACAATTATAACAACTGTACTTAGTTTGTCATCGTAACTTTCTCCTTCCCTTGGCGTTTCTTTTTCTTTTCTAAATAGCCAGATTTAGTCTTCAACACGCAGAAAATGGCATAAAATATCAACACAATGAACAGAGAAAGAGAGGAATGTAGTGTAAGTATTTGTCATCATATAAGTGTGTTATACTGTATTTGTGTGTCTTTTAGTGTGTATTATGTCACAAATTCGGTCTTCCTCTTTGGCTTTGTTTTCTGATATCTCTTGGTAGTAATTTGTGCTCCGTAAATGTTGATAGTGTTCTCTTACTGTACCTATAGCGCCCATGCTTTTCACTGGGTTTATTGTACACTTTTTCCTATATCTCACTCCAATGACCGCACACAAATTTTAGTTTGATTTACCTGTTGTGGAAGAAATTACAATAAAACGCGTGATTGCCAATATGTGAAAATACCACAGTGAAAAATAGGAAGTAAAACCTGAGCTGTTTTATGTGCTTGTCATATATCCTCTGCGGATGTGTGTAAGCACATAAAAGCGCTTAGATTTTATTAAATATTTTCACTGTGGTATTTTTACTTACCTGTTGTATTCAATCCCATAAAAAATTATCATTAATAAAGTATAGATTGTCTCTGTTCGAGTCACTAGCAATATTAAGCTAGTTGTTATTGTGTGGGGGATTCTGTATCTCAGATCTTTCTATCAGGCTAACACAGGAATAGGGTGGTGACGGTGTGTGGTGATACAGTTCTGGGTGGTGACGGTGTGGTGATACAGTATTGGGTGGTGACGGTGTGTGGTGATACAGCATTGGGTGATGACGGTGTGTGGTGATACACTACCGGGTGATGACGGTGTGTGGTGATACAGTACTGGGTGGTGACGGTGTGTGGTGATACAGTACTTAGTGGTGACAATGTGGTGATACAGTACTGGGTGGTGACGGTGTGTGGTGATACAGTACTGGGTGGTGACGGTGTGTGGTGATACAGTACTGGGTGGTGACGGTGTGTGGTGATACAGTACTGGGTGGTGACGGTGTGTGGTGATACACTACCGGGTGGTGACGGTGTGTGGTGATACAGTACTGGGTGGTGACGATGTGTGGTGATACAGTACTGGGTGGTGACGATGTGTGGTGATACAGCACTGGGTGGTGACGGTGTGTGGTGATACAGTACTGAGTGGTGACGGTGTGTGGTGATACAATATTGGGTGGTGACGGTGTGTGGTGATGCAGTACTGGGTGGTGACGATGTGTGGTGATACAGTACTGGGTGGTGACGGTGTGTGGTGATACACTACTGGGTGGTGACGGTGTGTGGTGATACAGTACTGGGTGGTGACGGCGTGTGGTGATACAGTACTGGGTGGTGACAATGTGGTGATACAGTACTGGGTGGTGACGGCGTGTGGTGATACAGTACTGGGTGGTGGCGGTGTGGTGATACAGTACTGGGTGGTGACGGTGTGTAATGATACAGCACTGGGTGGTGACGGTGTGTTGATACAGTACTGGGTGGTGACGGTGTTTGACGATACAGTACTGGGTGGTGACGGTGTGTGGTGATACAGCACTTGGTGGTGACGGTGTGTGGTCATACAGTACTGGGTGGTGATGGTGTGTGGTCATACAGCACTGGGTGGTGACGGTGTGTGGTCATACAACACTGGGTGGTGACGGTGTGGTGATACACTACTGGGTGGTGACGATGTGTGGTGATACAATACTGAGTGGTGACGGTGTCTGGTGTAACATTACACTGGGTGGTGACGGTGTGTAACATTGCACGGGGTTGTGATAATGTGTAACATTACACGGGGTTGTAACGGTGTGTAACATTGCACGGGGTTGTGATGGTGTGTAACATTACACGGGGTTGTGGCGGTGTGTAACATTGCACGGGGTTGTGATGGTGTGTAACATTACACGGGGTTGTGATGGTGTGTAACATTACACGGGGTTGTGATGGTGTGTAACAATACACGGGGTTGCTGGGAGAACAGCTAGAACACTTTGCTTTAAGACAGTATATTCGGTCACAAGTGAGTGGTACTGATCAGAAAAAAAAAATCACTTAGTGGACAAAAATCTTGGAAAAATCTCCTTTTTTTCCTATTATTTTCTGAGTGTCTGTCATATATCCTCTTCCACCCTCTGTTTCCTCTTCCTCCATCATAAACCTGGCTAAACTGTCGCCCTCGTTAGTGTGGTGGGTGAGGTAGATTAATGGGGGGACGGGAAAGGCAGCCTCGCATTTGCTGTTAAATTAGATGGGCTGCTGTCGTGAGCTACTACCCTATTCCCCCACCACTGAGGCACCCATGATTACCATGCTAGGCTCTTGAATACCATAACCCCCCCATTAGTACTATCCTTCCCGTTCTCACTGCCCTCGCCAATCCCGATATCGTTTTCACCCCCACTCCTGCTGTCTCATTTCAGATGCTCTTTCATTCCCAGTGCCCTTCTTCATCTCCTTTGCCCCATCTATTCCTGGTGCTCCCTATTCTTGATGCCCTCTGTTCCTGCTGCCCTCCGCGTTCCCACTAGAAGCCTAATTTCTGCTGCCTTCCATATTTCTACTATCGTCATCAAGGTCCCCCAAGGTCTTACCACACGCTTTGATGACGTCTTTGACTTCTGGTGATGAGACGAGTCTGGTTGGGAAGGGAAGTGGGTTGTGGGTGATGGGGGAGGGGTAACGAGAGTTGAAGGTGGTTGAGGGAGTGAGTTTGGTGTTGAGGTGGAGGGATGGTGTCTTGTGAAAGTAATTGGTGGAGGGATGGTGTCTTGTGAAAATGATTGGTGGAGGAATGGTGTCTTGTGAAAGTAGTTGGTGGAGAGAATCTGTCTTGTGAGAGGTGTGAGTGGTGGGAGGAAGGATGATGACAGTGGAAGTTGTGTGGGGTAAAGGACTTGGTAATAAAGAATGGGTAAAGGGGTTTGAGGTGAATATTGGTATAGGGAATTGGGAAACTTAGGCAGGAATATTGTAGGCTGACTGAGGAAAGAGAAGAGCCGAGAGAATTTATAGAAGAAAGTGGGGGATCTATAAAAGAGACGGAGAGAGACACCTTTTAACTGGAAATATTTACTGAGGAAGCTTGGAGAAGAGACTGCAAAGAGAACGAGAGAACATTAGAATTTATAAGTACGCTGGAAGGAGACATTGAGATCTCGTGAGGAAACAGACCCGGAGAGAGACTAATAACACGTAATAAAGGGATGGGTAGAGACTGTGATAGATAGTAAAGAAAGAGAATGAAGGAATAAGAGAAACTATGAGAAAAAAAAAATCTTAGTATTGAGAGAGAGAGAGAGAGAGAGAGAGAGAGAGAGAGAGAGAGAGAGAGAGAGAGAGAGAGAGGTGGGTGTTTTCCACCCCCGACAGCACTCGTAAGTCTGCCATAAGCTACGCTGTACCTGGTCTTAAGTAGAATGTATTGCACTGGTGCTATCGTACTGTTATAATATATAATATATATATATATATAGAATATATATATATATATATATATATATATATATATATATATATATAGAATATATATATATATATATATATTATATATATATATATATATATATATATATATATATATATATATATATATAGATATATATAGAATATATATATATATATATATATATATATATATATATAGA
>NC_091327.1:24964919-25049919 GCF_038502225.1 Cherax quadricarinatus
TTTATTTTGTAGGCTGTTGCAGTGTGGTTTGTAGTTTGCTGGACTGAGTCACCAGTGTAAGCATGGTGCCTGCTTGGCAGCAAGGTATCTGCATTTGAGACAATAGTCTCTTGCCCTGCTGTCTTAAGGATTAGTAAATAAGCAAGAAAAAATAGAAACACGAAGATGTCCTCTGTACCAAGGTACTGTTGTGTTGCAGTGTCCGACAGTACGAATATGATAATGGTATGCAATATGGATTTTAAGGAGGCTTGGATTCTCACTGTTCTTGTTAGTGAGAGGCAGTAGGTAGTGAATAGGGAGGAATGTCATTGACAGCCGCACAGCATTTAATAGGGATGTTCAGTTTGATTCGATTACTTTCATTTATCCTCAGCCAGTCAGTGTATAAACTGTGAACTGGCATATTAATGACATTATCTGGCATGTTGTAGGCATGGAGCAACACATCCCAAGCGGTAAGAAGGAAATCATTATAAATTTTCTGGCAAAAGTGGGGAATAAACTGGAAAATCTTGGGAACCCCTGTACCAGAGCACAGGTGTACCGGAGTCTTGACCCACGTGCAGTCGATAGGCCTTAGACCTAACAAACTTCTGTACAGATGGATTGCACATGCTTTGGTCTATTTTTGGCTACCTTCTCTTCTTCCATACAAGTATTAACCACACGCTCTCCCAACCCGCCACACTTTTTAATTGATTTCATTGCAACTATACCAATTATAAAATGTCTGCCATCACTTAATAATATAAAATAAATAAAAATCTATTGTATTGGCCTCTCCAACATTTAGTTTATGAATATAACAAATGTAATTTATTTGACAGTTAAATTCTTAAATATATGACACCAGAATTAATTTGTTTATTTTGGAAAGAAAGTTATTTTTAATTTGCTCGTTGATTATTTAAGAAATGATAATAAATATTTGCTAATATATTTTCCTATTTCTTTTCAGGTAAGGTGAGCCAAAAATGGACCTCCCACGGACCAGTACAAGGTAAGTTACTTTATTAATATTTTGGACGAGAACATCTGGTTTATAAGATGAGATGGTGGCTGGGACCAGTCTTCAGGTAAGGTAAGATTTTGTTCGGATTTTTAACCTCGAAGGGTTAGCAACCCAGGGTAACCCAAGAAAGGCAGTTCATCATCGAGAGACTGTCTTGTTACCAGTGGGGTCCTCAGTCTTTTTCCCCAGGATACGACCCACACCAGTCGACTAACACCCAGGTACCTACTTGCTTGCTAGGTGAACGGGACAACAGGTGTAAGGAAACAGATCCAATGTTTCTACCCTTACCGGTGATCGTATGTTCGTCAGTGCATCAGCGTCTCTCACGAATTCTTAGAGCAATTCTTCAGTACAGCCGATGAAGTTTTCTTTTACGATAATTTGTAATTATGATGTAGGTCGAGGATGTGTCGGTGATGAACGTTAATATTGACGTGGTGGGAATCACAGATGATACAACATAGCGGAAGCTCAAAATAAGTTACATACTCCGTAAGATTCCTCGTGCCTTTTGTATGATTTATTACGCCCCCTGTAAGATTTCTTACGTCTTGTGTGATCTTACTCACCACCTCTGAAAGTAATCAAGAATTTTTTTTATTGCCGAGAAGGGTGAGAGATATTCCACCGACGGTCATAAACCTCA
Organism: Cherax quadricarinatus; assembly: GCF_038502225.1. NCBI lineage: Eukaryota > Metazoa > Arthropoda > Malacostraca > Decapoda > Parastacidae > Cherax > Cherax quadricarinatus. The sequence continues at coordinate 24,966,584 of NC_091327.1, forward strand.
GCAGTCTTGTATTCACTCCATCTGTCGTGTCATCTAATATCATTACTTAGTCCCTCAAAAGTGCAGCTCATCCGTCGTCTGTGTGTGTGTGTGTGTGTGTGTGTGTGTGTGTACTCACGAAATTGTGGTTGCAGGGGTCGAGTCATAGCTCCTGGTCCCGCTTCTTCACTGGTTGCTACTAGGTCACTTCCTGATCTGTGAGCTTCATTATACCTCTCCTGTGTGTGTGCATGTGTGTGGATCTGGAATAACTGTAAAAAACAGTCTCAGAAATATATTTCATAGGCGTTTTGAAACACTGTAAATACTTTTTAAATATTTAATAAAATTAATTTTTAAACATCCGATAAAAATTTAATAAAAATCAATCAGGATTTTTTTTCGCGAATATAATAATCAACAGCGAAAAAAAGAAAAACCGAAAAGGCTATTAGTACTATCAAAAGATGAGAATAAACTTCAAAACTGAGTACATAAACCAGTGAGGACATCATATTAGGTTCTGGATGAATTATGTTAGGCCCTACATGAATCATGTTAGGTCCTACATGAATCATGTTAGGTCCTACATGGATCATGTTAGGTCCTACGTGAATCATGTTAGGTCCTGCATGAATCATGTTAGGTCCTGCATGAATCATGTTAGGTCCTGCATGAATCATGTTAGGTCCTGCATGAATCATGTTAGGTCCTGCATGAATCATGTTAGGTCCTGCATGAATCATGTTAGGTCCTACATGAATCATGTTAGGTCCTACATGAATCATGTTAGGTCCTACATTAATCATGTTAGACCCTACATGAATCATGTTAGACCCTACATGAGTCATGTTAGACCCTACATGAATCATGTTAGGTTTTGGATGAATCGTGCAGTAACACTCCAAGACAGGCCACAACACTGAATGTAAACAGAAATCAAGATTCACCAAAAGAAGGTCAACTACAGTTATTTAAATGTAAATATGTTAATGGCAGAATCCTTGTCGTTTAAACCCGGTTCAAGTTTGTCTGATATGTAAACAATTTAATTTTCGTAACTTCGGAGTATTCTTTTGACTTTGCTATGATTTTCAAATCTTTTCAGACCCAGTGCTTGTTGCTATTTTCACAGTGAATTCAAATTGCCGAACGAATTAACTTAAGAAGGGCGAGAGACTTGTGTAGTAATTATATATTCTTCATTTTTTATTTTTTTTTAAATTTCGAGGCTTTTGCAAAATATGGAACATTAGCGTACATAAGAACAAGTGAACAAATACAATATATTTGAACACAATAGTAGAATAATTAAATCTGGAGTGAATGACTATAAAATTTTAATTTTGAATAGCTTAGAGTAATTTACAAAATTGTTTCGCAACATTATAACCCAGATGAATAAAAAGGCGCAATACCGTGAGTGTAAGAGTACACGAATAACCTCCACACACCACAAACCTACGATCACCGAGAAAATCTGGGATTGTTACTGAATTATCCCTACTATCATACGTCCAGTCCAGTCTTAACTATCATACGTCCACTCCAGTCTTAACTATCATACGTCCAGTTCAGTCTTAACTATCATACGTCCAGTCCAGTCTTAACTATCATACGTCCAGTCCAGTCTTAACTATCATACGTCCAGTCCAGTCTTAACTATCATACGTCCACTCCAGTCTTAACTATCATACGTCCAGTTCAGTCTTAACTATCATACGTCCAGTCCAGTCTTAACTATCATACGTCCAGTCCAGTCTTAACTATCATACGTCCAGTCCAGTCTTAACTATCATACGTCCAGTCCAGTCTTAACTATCATACGTCCAGTCCAGTCTTAACTATCATACGTCCAGTCCAGTCTTAACTATCATACGTCCAGTCCAGTCTTAACGTTCATACTAAAAGTTTGTTGCTCTTATGTACGACTTATTTTTGTACAGCTCAGATGTCTTGAAAGAAGGAAACTTAATATGCCAGACAATCTCAGGAAGTGTAATTAAAGTAATTTAGGTCGAGAGGTGTTTTCTAAGAATTTCTAAAACAAACACACACACACACACACACACACACACACACACACATGCGGGGCCAGGAGCTCGGACTCGACCCCCGCAACCTCAACCTCAACTAGGTGAGTACACACACACACGCGCGCGCGCGCGCGCGCGAGAAAGGGAATGTGTTGGTAATCATTGCCGGATAATAATAAAACCAGAGTAATATAGTTAATAAAAGCATCTCATTTGTATTCGCTGATAACATGCGTTTTGTACAGCATTATTTATTGTGTTAGAGTAAGGGAAAATTATTTGTTTTTATTCAGTTTTGTGCAAGATACAATTAATATTGTTTATAATAAACTAATATGTTTAGTGTGTGTGTGTGTGTGTGTGTGTGTGCGCGTTTTTGGCAGTGAACTTCTGTGTGTGAGTCTAGTTATGGGTTTGAGTCTAGTTGTGGGTTTGAGTCTAGTTGTGGGTTTGAGTCTAGTTGTGGGTTTGAGTCTAGTTGTGGGTTTGAGTCTAGTTGTGGGTTTGAGTCTAGTTGTGGGTTTGAGTCTAGTTGTGGGTTTGAGTCTAGTTGTGGGTTTGAGTCTAGTTGTGGGTGCGAGTCTAGTTGTGGGTGCGAGTCTAGTTGTGGGTGCGAGTCTAGTTGTGGGTGCGAGTCTAGTTGTGGGTGCGAGTCTAGTTGTGGGTGCGAGTCTAGTTGTGGGTGCGAGTCTAGTTGTGGGTGCGAGTCTAGTTGTGGGTGCGAGTCTAGTTGTGGGTGCGAGTCTAGTTATGGATGTGAGTCTAGTTATGGGTGTGAGTCTAGTTGGGGTGTGAGTCTAGTTGTGGGTGTGAGTCTAGTTATGGGTGTGAGTCTAGTTGGGTGTGAGTCTAGTTGTGAGTGTGAGTCTAGTTGTGGGTGTGAGTCTAGTGGGCGTGAGTTTAGTTATGGGTGTGAGTCTATCCGTGAGTGTGAGCGCGTGCTCTTGTGTCCTCCCCATCGTACTGTCAACCTGACAGACATGAAGCCACGGGACTGCTGACACCTGTCTTCACCTGCTGTGCTCGGTCTTCACCTGCTGTGCTCGGTCTTCACCTGCTGTGCTCGGTCTTCACCTGCTTTTCTCAGTCTTCTGCTGTGCTCAGTCTTCTCCTGCTGTGTTCAGTCTTCTCCTGCTTTTCTCAGTCTTCTCCTGCTTTTCTCAGTCTTATCCTGCTGTGCTCAGTCTTCTCCTGCTGTGCTCAGTCTTCTCCTGCTTTTCTCAGTCTTCTCCTGCTTTTCTCAGTCTTCTCCTGCTTTTCTCAGTCTTCTCCTGCTTTTCTCAGTCTTCTCCTGCTTTTCTCAGTCTTCTCCTGCTTTTCTCAGTCTTCTCCTGCTTTTCTCAGTCTTCTCCTGCTGTGCTCAGTCTTCTCCTGCTGTGCTCAGTCTTCTCCTGCTGTGCTCAGTCTTCTCCTGCTGTGCTCAGTCTTCTCCTGCTGTGCTCAGTCTTCTGCTGTGCTCAGTCTTCTGCTGTGCTCAGTCTTCTCCTGCTGTGCTGTCTTCTCCTGCTGTGCTCAGTCTTCTCCTGCTGTGCTCAGTCTTCTCCTGCTGTGCTCAGTCTTCTCCTGCTGTGCTCAGTCTTCTCCTGCTGTGCTCAGTCTTCTCCTGCTGTGTTCAGTCTTCTCCTGCTGTGCTCAGTCTTCTGCTGCGTTCAGTCTTCTCCTGCTGTGCTCAGTCTTCTCCTGCAGTGCTCAGTCTTCTCCTGCTGTGCTCAGTCTTCTCCTGCTGTGCTCAGTCTTCTCCTGCTGTGCTCAGTCTTCTCCTGCTGTGCTCAGTCTTCTGCTGTGCTCAGTCTTCTCCTGCTGTGCTCAGTCTTCTGCTGCTGTGTTCAGTCTTCTGCTGCTGTGTTCAGTCTTCTGCTGCTGTGTTCAGTCTTCTCCTGCTGTGTTCAGTCTTCTCCTGCTGTGGTCAGTCTTCTCCTGCTGTGCTCAGTCTTCTCCTGCTGTGCTCAGTCTTCTCCTGCTGTGGTCAGTCTTCTCCTGCTGTGTTCAGTCTTCTCCTGCTGTGTTCAGTCTTCTCCTGCTGTGTTCAGTCTTCTCCTGCTGTGTTCAGTCTTCTGCTGTGTTCAGTCTTCTCCTGCTGTGTTCAGTCTTCTCCTGCTGTGTTCAGTCTTCTCCTGCTGTGTTCAGTCTTCTCCTGCTGTGTTCAGTCTTCTCCTGCTGTGTTCAGTCTTCTCCTGCTGTGTTCAGTCTTCTCCTGCTGTGTTCAGTCTTCTCCTGCTGTGTTCAGTCTTCTCCTGCTGTGTTCAGTCTTCTCCTGCTGTGTTCAGTCTTCTCCTGCTGTGTTCAGTCTTTTACTGCTGTGTTCAGTCTTCTCCTGCTGTGTTCAGTCTTCTCCTGCTGTGTTCAGTCTTCTCCTGCTGTGTTCAGTCTTCTCCTGCTGTGTTCAGTCTTCTCCTGCTGTGTTCAGTCTTCTCCTGCTGTGTTCAGTCTTCTCCTGCTGTGTTCAGTCTTCTCCTGCTGTGTTCAGTCTTCTGCTGTGTTCAGTCTTCTCCTGCTGTGTTCAGTCTTCTCCTGCTGTGTTCAGTCTTCTCCTGCTGTGGTCAGTCTTCTCCTGCTGTGGTCAGTCTTCTCCTGCTGTGGTCAGTCTTCTCCTGCTGTGGTCAGTCTTCTCCTGCTGTGGTCAGTCTTCTCCTGCTGTGGTCAGTCTTCTCCTGCTGTGGTCAGTCTTCTCCTGCTGTGTTCAGTCTTCTCCTGCTGTGTTCAGTCTTCTCCTGCTGTGGTCAGTCTTCTCCTGCTGTGTTCAGTCTTCTCCTGCTGTGTTCAGTCTTCTCCTGCTGTGGTCAGTCTTCTCCTGCTGTGGTCAGTCTTCTCCTGCTGTGGTCAGTCTTCTCCTGCTGTGGTCAGTCTTCTCCTGCTGTGGTCAGTCTTCTCCTGCTGTGTTCAGTCTTCTCCTGCTGTGGTCAGTCTTCTCCTGCTGTGTTCAGTCTTCTCCTGCTGTGGTCAGTCTTCTCCTGCTGTGGTCAGTCTTCTCCTGCTGTGGTCAGTCTTCTCCTGCTGTGGTCAGTCTTCTCCTGCTGTGGTCAGTCTTCTCCTGCTGTGGTCAGTCTTCCGAGATTGAAAATTATATTGTTCCTCCGGGTCTTTTTTTTTTTTTACTATATCAAATATTTTTTAATTGTTTTGGTTCTGCTAGGGACAGGTTCAGTTCAGGTCCGGTATAGGTTGAGTGCAGGTCAAATGCAGTTCGGGTTTAGTTCGAGTGCAGGGCGGGTTTAGTTCGAGTGCAGGGCGGGTTTAGGTCGAGTGCAGGGCGGGTTTAGGTCGAGTGCAGGGCGGGTTTAGGTCGAGTGCAGGGCGGGTTTAGGTCGAGTGCAGGGCGGGTTTAGGTCGAGTGCAGGGCGGATTTAGGTCGAGTGCAGGGCGGGTTTTGGTAGAGCGCAAGTCAAGTGCGAGTCGGGTGCAGCCATGTGATATTCGTCTTGTCCTCAGTATTTCATTATTCATATTTTTTTTTAAATTTCCAATGGTTGTAACACTACCTCCTTTCTTAAATCATTCCACTGGTTAATCACAACTCGAAGAAAAATATTCTAGCACCTCTAGGACCCCAGTGGAAATAAGTCACTTTGTTTGACGTTTTTGGGTTATCCTAGGTTCTGTACACATATGCTGCTATGTATGATAATCTATGTAACTGTATTTGTGTATACCTGAATAAACTTATTTACTTATTTGGCTCCACTTTTTCCTCAATTTACAGTCCAAGTGGATCAGTCAGCTCAAGAAGTTCTGGAAGGTGGATTACCCGCCCGTTGATCGCGAAACAAATGTACGATCATTTGCCAGGTGATGGACCGGGCCGCGGGGGCGCTGACCGGATTACCCTCCAGGTAGCCTGGCTACTAACAGATCACTAATCTTTATGGTGATCACTTTTTTACATTATGGAAGATAAATTGGATGGAAGCTAGCGGGTGCTTGTTCTCTAAATAGGTTTTCTCATCTTGTCGGAGAAACTCCTGCGTCATGAATAAGATGCATTTACATCACCTGCGCCATGACTAGCACTCATTTGTAGTACTTGCACCTACGTCAAGAATAAGAAACATTTGCAGCACCTGCATCAAAAATGAGACATTTCGAGCACCTGCCATAATGTGTAAGACACATTTGGAGCACCTGCGTCATGAATGAGACACATTTGCAACACCTGCGTCATGAATAAGACATATTTGCATTACCTGCGTCATCACTTTACGTTCATGTAATACCCGAGTTACGGGGAAGAGTTACAAATTGAGGGGATTGAGGTGCGTCTTTCCATCCCACGCTGTTGTGTGTGAAGCTGAGTGTTGGGTTGCTGGAAGCCACACCCTGGGTGGTGTCTCTTGTGAAGCTGAGTGTTGGGTTGCTGGAAGCCTCACCCTGGGTGGTATCTCTGTGAGGCTGATTGTTGGGTTGCTAGAAGCCTCACCCTGGGTGGTATCTATGCGAGACTGAGCGTTGGGTTGCTGGAAGCCTCACCCTGGGTGGTATCTATGCGAGGCTGAGTTTTGGGTTGCTGGAAGCCTCACCCTGGGCTCAGATTTATACGCAGTAAAAGTTAATGTCTTTCAGGCAGTAGAGCGTGCCACTCTTGCCTGGTATTAATTTGCATACTGCGCCCACTTCTTTCTCGACCCATCTCTACCCCAGGCCTCCCCAGCAGCAGCTCTCTGGAGTTAAAGGAATTCCAGGAAGGCGTTGCTAGTGGTGGTAGTTGTGGTGGTGGTTATGGTCTAAAACGGTGATAAGCTGAGACTTATCTTGCTCTAGGGTGATGGGCTGATGATATAAATTTTCTCTCCACTTCGTCTTCCACCAGTGCTGATGTGTGTGTATTCGACTGATGAAGAGGAATTAGACACACATGCAACATCAGGGTATCTTTATTTGTAGACGTCTACAAATAAAGATATCCAGATGTTGCATGTGTCTAATTCTTCATCTTGTCGGTATTGTATACCATTCGTGTACAACATTTGACCGACGAAGGCTGCATCAGAGGCGAATCGTTTCGTCAATAAACATTCTTAGTTTTGCCCACGTGTCTTACTTTTCAACTTACCAGTATTATACACTAAATATAATATGAATTTTGTCTATTTGGCGTGTTCCGGGGATCAACGCCCCCGCGGACCGGTCCCAGACTAAGCCTTCCGATGGATGGCCTGATCATCCAGGCTGTCATTTTTCCTTTGTTGCATCTTATATTGTGACTACATAACTTCTTATATGATCTGTTCTTCAATTAGAGCGGTATTTTTTTTTTTGACGAATAACGGATGAGGCGTTGTTTCGCTAAGCTAATTTAGGTTAACATGTATGTTTACAGTAACGAAATATAAAAAATCTTAGATCTGCCAGCTGGGGAAGTATTATCTTAGTGCTTACTGGTGTGAGTGACTGGTGTAGCCACTCACACCAGTAAGATGTCATCATTTTAGTGTTTTGGGTTGTCATCGTTTGGTGTATAGTTAATACTCAAGTTACAAACAGTGCAACTCGCTAGGGTCACCTTAGTTAATCCTGATCACACTTGCTGTACATCACCTGCAAGTCTAGTCACCAAACGCTGACGTTTATACACCACTTGTTCATTCATCATGATCTACCCCCTCCCTCACACATCCATCCATCCATCCATCCATGTCAGCATTTATATGTTGAGGCTGCGGGGCTTGTTATACATACATTCCTTATACGTCTGACACCGTAGCTACTTCCAGTAATCCACAAAGGTACAACTAGAGAAAGGTTAATATTGTTTATATTGTCATTATATTGTTTATAGCGACACACACATTTAGGGACAGGGACATTATATAAGGTCAGACAATCGGGAAATACATAGCACAAAGAGGCACTTAGTTTATTTCCATCTCAGTGTCAGACATGAGCCCGTGGGTTAGTCAGCTTTTGAGAATGTTTGAGGTTCTCAGTAATCATTTATTAATGTGGTCCGATTCGGCTGAATGCGTGTCTGTACTACCAGAGACCTCCCCAGTGATCGTCCCTCGTGCCTTAGCTTATCAGAACTCATTGCCCATACTTCACCTCATTCTGATCTAGTTTCTGCCAGATTACCTATGTCACGCTGGCCGACGGTAAATAGAGATGTTCCGAGTCGTGTGATGCTCGCCCCACGTTATACCTACGTTGTGCTGCACTAAAAATTTCCCAGGTCATCTTGGGTTGACTTCGTAAGCTTGCCATGACTGTAGCAGATCCAGGTATATTTTGTTTAGACTTGGAGGATAGTTAAAGAAATAGTGTTTGTCTCAAATTAAAAATAGGTTAAAAAATCGTATCCCAGCTCACATTTTCTCTCGTAGTTGTTAATTACTATCGTTGTTTTGAACTGCCTTTATCATTTTTACCTGTCGTCGCCTTTTTGACCTGCCTTCACCTTTTTGACCTGCCTTCGCCTTTTTGACCTGCCTTCGCCTTTTTGACCTGCCTTCGCCTTTTTGACCTGCCTTCGCCTTTTTGACCTGCCTTCGCCTTTTTGACCTGCCTTCGCCTTTTTGACCTGCCTTCACCTTTTTGACCTGCCTTCGCCTTTTTGACCTGCCTTCGCCTTATTGACCTGCCTTCGCCTTATTGACCTGCCTTCGCCTTATTGACCTGCCGTCGCCTTTTTGACCTGCCGTCGCCTTTTTGACCTGCCGTCGCCTTTTTGACCTGCCGTCGCCTTATTGACCTGCCTTCGCCTTATTAACCTGCCTTCGCCTTATTGACCTGCCTTCGCCTTTTTGACCTGCCTTCGCCCTTTTGACCCGCCGTCGCCTTTTTGACCCGCCGTCGCCTTTTTGACCCGCCGTCGCCTTTTTGACCTGCCTTCGCCTTTTTGACCTGCCGTCGCCGTCGTTGAGTCATCAGCGTTCTTAATTTTATTTGAAATGCGTCTTGTTGCAGTTACGTAATAATGTTATTTTCTTGTGTGAATACTTGGGTGAAACAGGAGAAGCGCTGCACTTTAATGTATTCTCAGAAAGTGTCTTATTACCAGACATTTGCATATGGAAAGTATAGAGGTGGTGGTGTTGTTTTTGTTGTTGTTTCTGGCACGGCATCCACCACAACTTTTTATTTATTCCCACCATCGACACACACACACAGAAAAATCAGTAGTTGGAACGCATTAAAATATTTAGTACTTTCAACTCGACACTTCATGCAGTCATTACTTTCAACTCTATTCTTAAAAAGACATTGGGTATATCCTTTTTAATATAAAGTAAAATAGCTCAGCGTGAGTCAAGAAAATACATATTTTTAAAATATTCCAAAATATAAGACTGTTAGAAATGCCAAAGACAAACGGATAAAAACTTTTCCAGTCTTAGGGTGGTGTTTAATTGGAATGCATTAGACCAAGAGTTGTGGAAGCAAGCACTTGTCCCCCGAGGCGAGTGTCAAGCAAATAACTTCTGCACATTATCAGCCTTTGGGATATCAGAAAGCTAATCTTAGGTGTCAGGAATATCATTAAAAAATATTGCATGACATTATATACGACATATTTAAGTCCCGTGATGGGTTATGCCTCATTAGGAAACCCACGGATGTGGGTTTTCTGATGGGGAACAAGAAACTGGAACAAATGCAAAATAAAAAAAAAGGTATGCAACAAGATTAGTCCCAGAGCTATGGGACATGAGATATACGGAGAGACGAACGGAGCAAAAGTTGGCAACATAAAGAATAAAAGGAAAGAATGATAGGGTAGACAGGGACATTTGGAAGTTGAAAGCGCAAATTAATCACGGGAATGTTATGAAGTATTTATTCGGGACATTGAAATGGTAGAGGCTGGATCTTTACATCGCCTGAATAGTTATGATCGGGATAACGGAAACTAGGAGAGTGTAAATCATGTAGCGGCCAGTGTAAGAAGCAGGACCAGGAGCTAAGACTCGTCTTCTGCAACCACAAGTGAGTATAGCTTCAAGAGGAGATATGTTCGTGAGGCCAAAAATCAGTGAAGCTGGTCAGTGAAAGTTGAGATGCCAGGCCAGGAGTTGTAACTCGAGCTTTACATCACAACTATGCGAGTAAAACCAAGCGAAGACCTAACACGCTTAACCTTGCCATAACGCTGCTCCTGTCATAGGGCTGTAAATGGTACTACACTTGACACTAATGCTCATCGTGCTCCTACCATAGGGCTGTAAGCGGTACATAACGTGTACACCGACACTCCTTTGAGAGCCACTGTCGGAGAAGACCCGAGCCAAGACCCGTTCTGGCAAACCTACATGAACATGAATGACAACATAGCATTCGGTGGGTTGCCCGTGAGACATATGGTTAATTCAACAAAGATGTTAGACATTCTTAGTCATTTTTGTTTAACTCATTCCTACTGAAGAAGTACACATTATTATAATTTTAATCTCGTGTACCCCTCAGGTCCCCCCCCCCTCTGAGGGGAACGCGAGGGTGTACCTCTCAGGGGAAGACATGAGAGGGAGATGAGAGATCTCCTTCTCAGGTCCTTTCTTTTAGGCCCCTTCTCATAGGTCCCCCTTTTCAGGTTTCCCTGTCAGGTGCCCTCTCAGGGATGATCACCAAGACATATTGGTATCCAGTCAGGAAGGCACGTGTTTTACCTCATCATCTCCCCCACCTCTACTCCACTTCTTTCATCTCTCCCACTTCATGGGAGGTACCTTGATGACGTTAAGGGCTCTTGATATTAGGAATTGGAGCTACCCTTTCCTTCTTCAGATCATGTGTGATTGCCTTCCCTACCTCAGCATTACAGGTTCAGTGCTGTTCAATAAATATAATGGTAATTCTCCTCCTCTTAATCCAACTCATCTTTGTCTTCGTCCCTACCAGTGGAATGTGCTGACAAGATACACTGGGGCATGACACTCTTCCTTAGCTTCCTCTTCCTGTCTACTTGTTTCCTGGTCCTGCCTCTCAAAGTCCAGTGTTTTTCATGTATCTGTTCCTCTCTAGATATTCTATGGTATTCTTCTACTTGGCTAATACCTCAGCCAGTTTGCTCATTCAACGATGCTGGTTTCTGGATCACTGTCACTTGTCCCCTTATGTACTTGAAATAAATATGCAGCGTTCTCACTACATGACAGACGTCACATTTTTGTTACCCGGTGTATACCCTCGTTAGAGGATCACTCAGTTTCTCTCCTCCTCCTCTTTTTACTTGTTTTTTTTTCTGTTAAACTAATATTTCATCCTTTCCTTGCTCCTTGGTATTCCACTTGATTCCTCAGTGAAGAGATCTTTGAATTTTATAAACTGTTCTTCACACGTCATCTCTTGTTAATTCACTAAAATCCTTCAGTTTTTTTCTTTTACTGTGGTCCTTCTCATGTGGTTGTGTAATACCTCTCACCCCTTCCCCAAGCCTCTCATTCACCCACCACAACCCCAGCTATCACCTTCCCCGACCCCCTCATTCACCCAACACAACCCTACACCTTCCCACCACACTACACTTCCCCCTCCCGTTACTTTTCCCGACCCTTCCCCTCCCCCCTCCCCTACCGCAGGCTTTTTAAAACTCCGTGCTCGACAGTTTTTATTAACACGGTAAATTGGGCCTTAATTTGGACCAGCGTTGGAAGTACTTAGTAGTGGAAGTATATCAGGGAATGGATAGTTTAAGATTGTGGGGCAGCACAATGTTTACAGAGCTGCAGCACTAGCCGTAAAGTGTGTGTGTGGGGGCGGGGGGGGGGAGGGGTAGAGGAGCACCAAGGCTCTGCTGTTCTCGTGTAGTCATTGCTCACTGGAATGTAATATTTTTTTGGTTTTGCTAATCTGCCGAGTGTTAGACAGCTTGTCTAGTGGTGCAAACTGTGTCACTCGATGCTGCTGAGCTGGCGTTTGTCTTGTATTACGTGTGTCATTGTCAGTGTATATGTCTGTTATGTTTGGTAGTGGTGGTGTTTGTATTCACATTGTTGCGCCTACAGGGGTCGATTCTCAGCTTTTGCGGGTGATGGAGGACAGTCTATTAGTTCCTAGTTCCTAGCTTCCGCATTTAGGCTTGGTTCCTACCTATTTTCTCTTTTTTTGTTCAGTCATATCTGCCTTTAAAATAGTTAAAAGTTTTCCTCCACTTGCCCATTAACTCACTTCGTGTGTTTACAACCCTTGTGACGAAGCGGTATGTCTTAACGCCCTTGTGACTCATTTGAGTATTCGGCTTCTACGCCTGACCCTTCCTTGTGACCCATCTCATGTTAAACATATTTTGTCCATCTTATGTGTGCTTGTATGTTCGCTTTGAACTCATCACGTTTCCAGTGACGTGAAAATCAATTGCTTTAGTCTCTTTTTTGTAATGGTGATCATTCATTTTCAGGACTAGCATTGCTGCAAACCTTGAAAGTTTCTCTAGTTTATTTACGTAGTCACCAAGTTGAAGGTAAGAGGCTAAAGTCTTAGCCATTGATTTGTCAGGTGCTTGTGTAGGTGTCTGTTCCATGCTGCTGTTGCATATTCCACAGTTGTCCTGACATGCGGTTTGTCGATGTTTCATGCCGTATTTACATTTGAATTCCTGTATTGCGTTTGTCTCCACTTCATCCTTCTTGAGTGTGTGCTTCACCCGCAGACTATTCTCATGCTGAAAATATTCCTCCTTATTTATTTTTTTCCAATTGTTTATTTAGATTTAATTAGTATCTCCTTGACCTGGTCACGCCTCATTCAATTTATCTTCATTTAGCTTGTTACCTATAAGGGTCTTGTAAGTTGTGACTTATCTCTACTATAGTTATCGTCCGTGCTGTTTGATATAATTACTTCAGGCTGCTCCTATGGCTCAGGTTCGTTGTTTTGAAAAACAAGATCTATGGTATATTTCTGGAACTTCTCAAGCATTTTTACGCAGTTGAAATGATGGGGATTTCAAGCTGGTGTTCAGTATTTGCATTGTATCACGTATGTGGTGTATATTATCCTAAAATATTCCCTGTTTAGACTCTTGATCACTGTTGTTATATTTGTCATGGAAGTATATGAAGCTGAAGTTTTAATCTGGATCGGTGTTTATATTTTTTTTTTCCCCACTGACATGGCACTAGCTGCCTCCTCCCAGCCATATGAGATTGCTTTCTTTCTGGTTTATCCCTTTCTTTTAGCTTACCAAAAGTTTCCTGCAGCTTTCTAAATCCTCATGTTTTTACTTTTCTCATTGGTATCATGCCATCTGCAAACATCATCTCGTAAGACATTTTTCTTCGTAGTGGTCATACAACGACTGACTTGGGAATAACAGAACATAAAATGAAAGCAAATAGATAAATTGGTAAAAATGATGAGTCCATGTAAGCAGTTGGTGTTGTTGGTGCATTATATGACCGTTGTTGTCTGAGGAACTTGAAGGCGGATAAAAGTTGCAGAAGAAGCTCTCTGTAGAACCTTATTAAATTATAACTTGCATTTTCATCGGTAATAAGCCATTTCATCCTTTTTGACGAGTTGACGAGTGTGTCTATGATGAGTCTTGGCTTGCCTTCGCTCAGTGATAGGCCAACGTATCTTTTTTTCAGTTACTTCGCGTATTTTTGAAGTTACTTAGATATATGGGAAACTTTATTCCCTTTACCTACTGAAAAAAAAAAAAGTTTCGAGATTCTTAACCCGTTTAAATGTAACTCTGATAGAAAGGAAGCACCTGGTATTATTTCATACATGCAAACTAAAAATGAGTAGATTGGTGTGGTTGAGGAGAGTTAGCTGGCAATATCCGGCCTCACTGCATTATGACTGCCACAGTTTCCGTCTTGGTAAATGCGTCTTAATGTGTCGCCGGGCAGCCATTGCCAACCTCGTAACTCCGGCCTGTGAGCGAGCTGCCAGGCTAATATATGTGAACATAAACTCCACATCAGCCGATACTGTCTTCTTAAACTCTGCCAAATACTCGCTCGCATTTCACGCCAACATGATGAAAACTCGGCCCGATGCAGTAATACTCCGGGTTTCCAAGAGACGCTGGACGAGACTGAGGCTCTTTCCAAGGTGTACTTTTGAGAGGCAATCTAAAACATTATGCATTGTCTCACCCCCACCTAAAGAAATCTCAAGAAAAAATCCCTCATCTTCACAAAACATGTTCCCCTCTCCTCACCAAACTTTATTCTTTATCTCCATCAAACGTCTCTCGCTCTCTCTTCACCAAATATCTCACCTGCTCCCAAGCATTTCCCTCTCTATGCCATACATCTCTTCTAACCACCAAACATCTCTTCACCGAACTTCTCGATCTCCCCGCCAAACATCTGTCCTCCCCTCTACCCACCAAACATCTACCCATCCCCCTCTCCTTCCCAAGCATGTCCCCTTTCCCTCCCGTCTCAACAAAATTACTTCACCCAAGTTGAAATCGTTCCTCTCAACTTCCTCCCAAACACTCGCGCGCATCCCCACTCCAAGATGATGGAATTTGGGTTTGTTTTAAAGCTAGTGGATAGAGCGCGGCTGCTGATCTGCTCTCACGGTGCACAGCTGCTAGTATTTTCTGACGACCCTTGATGCTGGTCACGGGCTCTTGATACGAAAGGTTCTAGTGTTTTGTAAATACAGTAGAACAACTCGATACAAGAGAGTGGAGCTACACTTTCCTTCCTTAGATCAGTGGAGAGAACTGGTATAAAATATCGACACGACGGAAAAAGATGCTTTATTGACAACGTTTCGCCCACATAGTGGGCTGTATCAAGTCACAGAGTTCTCTGTCCGCGCGAAACGTAGTCAATTAAGGATCGCATTGTATTGTATTCACCTGTTTTTTCTAGGATCGAATCTGATCGTCCCCCATTCCCCAGTCGCTTTTTCTCTCTTATGGGTTTAGCGCTCCTCCCCCCCCCTCCCACGAATGTTACAACACTGTGATAGAATACTTGGTAAATATTACCACTACACCTTTGCTTAATGTAATATCTTTAAAACGTTAACATAATTCTGTAGAAATATTGTTGTAGTTCTGTACTGGTGTAATACCGGAGGGAGGGGAGGATAGAGGGATTCACTTGTGTGATAATTAAGGTTTATTACCTAATTGAGTTAGGTTCAACCTCTGTTCCTGAGTACTTCTCTTAACTTCGTGTTGGCTGAAGTGATCTGCATTGCAAACTGTGGGATGATTTAGCTTCCACTTCCATCGTTGCTCAGTCCACCCTACCCTTTTTTTTTTTTTTTACACGGTCCGTTCCAGTGTTTTCTGCAGTCCGTGCAAGTTTTTTTTCACGGTTCATTTCAGTTTTTTTTTTTTTTGCACAGTCCGTTCCACAGTTTTGTTTTTCTTTTGCACAGTCCGTTTGACAGTGTTTTCTACAGTCTGTTCCATATTTATTTTGCACAGTCCATTGCACAGGTTTAACAATGTCCGTTCCACAATTTTAACGCAGTCCGTCCCACAATTTTAACAGTCCGTTCCAGTTTTTTTGCACACTGAGCCACAGTTTTTACAGTCAGTTCTAAAGTGTTTCCCAGTTTTTCCACGGTCAGTTCCACAGAGGTTTCCACTGTGCTACTGGTGTAAGGTTATGCGGGGTGGCTCGCGGACTGCTGCTCCCCCACACCACGGCTTCCAGCATTATTTTTATCCCGGTAGTAACCCACACCAAACATTGCTTGCTAGAAATTATCGCTCTGTTTCCCATTACAACCCTGGATTTTGTTTTGACGTGTACGTTTGTGTTTTTTGTGTGCACTTATAATTACATATTTTTAAATGTTTGTTTTCAGGTGTTTAGATCCAGCTCTTGGGCCTAAGGCTTTTAGTTGAGGGCCGTAGGATATCTCTATGATATTTACTTTTGAATCAATGTATGGAACCCTTTTCTATTTTCTATTTTTTTTACTGCTAAGTTGACAAAATGTTTCATTACACCTCTGTGATTCGCTTACATCCTCAGCTTCCTTCTGTTCTTTCGTTCTCACCCCTTCGGAATATTTTGTGTACCGATATCATATCTTTTTTTTTACTGTTCCTTAAAAAACTTAAACGAACTCGTACAATCTTTCTTCAGTTCCATACCTCGTAACTCTGGAACTGTACCTTCCAATTTGTGTTGGCGGGGGTCCAGGATTAGCTTCAGGCCCCGGCTCTTGAAGTACAGTGAACCTGCATTGTTGGCCCTCAGCCTTTTGATTCTACTGTGCCTACACTTCAAACTGTGTAAAGTGTTGGCTTCAATCACTTTCTTATACAGCTTATTCCATTTTTGTATATAACATTGACACTGCTGTAAGATTTCCTGGTGTTCATTAGGCTCGTCCCTTTGACTGTTTTGTGCGCTATAGTCACGTTTCTTCCTGGTTATTTGTTCTGCCTAGGTTAAATCGTTTAGTTTCTTGTAGTATCTGACTCTCTTCTCTGGGACTAATCGATACTCTGCACTTGCTCCTACTTAATTATTTCCCCTCAGCTCTCATTTAACTAACAGTTTCTTATACCAAGGTGTCCATAAACCTCCACCTTCCATCCAGCACCTCTGCATTCTTCGTTGCTGTCTGTGTTTACCTTTCCGTTTATGAAAGTTAAGACACATGTGCAACATCTGGATATCTTTATTGTAGTAGACGTTTCGCCATCCAGTGGCTTTATCAATACAGATTCTAGGACATAATAGGAAGACAGTAGAACTATATACAAAAGATGAGGTAATCAGTCCCTCGGCCTTGGAGTTAGTGTTCACAGCATCGTGGTGGAGGAGAGTCTGGAGCAAAGGCAAGAAGACTGGCGCTTTTTATAGGCGTCAGTGAATGGGACGGGCAGCAGACGAGGTCAGTCACTGGTAGGCGGGATTCCCCAGTGGAAGTAGGTCCTTCCCAAAGAGATGGGTTAGTTGCAGCAGCCGTGAAGAAGGTCTTGTAGATGTCCTCTGAACCAAGATTCCATGATGTTGCAGTGTCTGACAAGTTGTGCAAAGAAAGGTATAAAATACCGACAATATGAAAGTTAAGACACATGTGCAACATCTGGATATCTTTATTGTAGTAGACGTTTCGCCATCCAGTGGCTTTATCAATACAGATTCTAGGACATAATAGGAAGACAGTAGAACTATATACAAAAGATGAGGTAATCAGTCCCTCGGCCTTGGAGTTAGTGTTCACAGCATCGTGGTGGAGGAGAGTCTGGAGCAAAGGCAAGAAGACTGGCGCTTTTTATAGGCGTCAGTGAATGGGACGGGCAGCAGACGAGGTCAGTCACTGGTAGGCGGGATTCCCCAGTGGAAGTAGGTCCTTCCCAAAGAGATGGGTTAGTTGCAGCAGCCGTATTGATAAAGCCACTGGATGGCGAAACGTCTACTACAATAAAGATATCCAGATGTTGCACATGTGTCTTAACTTTCATATTGTCGGTATTTTATACCTTTCTTTGCACAACTTGTCAGACACTGCAACATCATGGAATCTTGGTTCAGAGGACATCTACAAGACCTTCTTCACGGCTGCTGCAACTAACCCATCTCTTTGGGAAGGACCTACTTCCACTGGGGAATCCCGCCTACCAGTGACTGACCTCGTCTGCTGCCCGTCCCATTCACTGACGCCTATAAAAAGCGCCAGTCTTCTTGCCTTTGCTCCAGACTCTCCTCCACCACGATGCTGTGAACACTAACTCCAAGGCCGAGGGACTGATTACCTCATCTTTTGTATATAGTTCTACTGTCTTCCTATTATGTCCTAGAATCTGTATTGATAAAGCCACTGGATGGCGAAACGTCTACTACAATAAAGATATCCAGATGTTGCACATGTGTCTTAACTTTCATATTGTCGGTATTTTATACCTTTCTTTGCACAACTTGTCAGACACTGCAACATCATGGAATCTTGGTTCAGAGGACATCTACAAGACCTTCTTCACGGCTGCTGCAACTAACCCATCTCTTTGGGAAGGACCTACTTCCACTGGGGAATCCCGCCTACCAGTGACTGACCTCGTCTGCTGCCCGTCCCATTCACTGACGCCTATAAAAAGCGCCAGTCTTCTTGCCTTTGCTCCAGACTCTCCTCCACCACGATGCTGTGAACACTAACTCCAAGGCCGAGGGACTGATTACCTCATCTTTTGTATATAGTTCTACTGTCTTCCTATTATGTCCTAGAATCTGTATTGATAAAGCCACTGGATGGCGAAACGTCTACTACAATAAAGATATCCAGATGTTGCACATGTGTCTTAACTTTCATATTGTCGGTATTTTATACCTTTCTTTGCACAACTTTCCGTTTATGTCCATGGTTCATCAGGTGTGGGCTACACGCGGGTACTTCATCCACCATTGCTAGATAGGCATGTAATACACGCTGTATAGGTCCCCTTTTTTATTCTTTATGTAGTTATTGTATTTGCAGACCACACATACTGCCGATGCTGTGTGGTTGATGTGGGTTTCCGGCCAGATGTTTGCTGTGATATTGATATCTAGGCTAAGTTCTTCTATATGTTTGACGTTTTCATTTCCTTCCCTAATGGCCTGCCTTGACTCCGGCTACCCCTGGCATCACTGATTTGCATAATTCTACCCTTGATGATGATGAACGCCAGTAGCCAGTTGCTTGAACGCCTGCAGCCAGTTGCTTGATCGCCAGTTGCTTGAACGCCAGTAGCCAGTTACTTGAACGCCAGTTGCTTGAACGCCAATAGCCAAATGCTTGAACGCCAGTAGCTAGTTGCTTGAACGCTAGTAGCCAGTTGCTTGAATGCTAGTAAGCATTTGCTTGAATGTCAGTAACCAGTTGCTTGAATGTCAGTAAGCAGTTGCTTGAATGCCAGTAAGCAGTTGCTTGAACGCTAGTAGCCATGTGCTTGAACGCCAGTAGCCAGATGTTTAAACACGCATCCATTCTTTCTAAATCATATTCTAGCTCGTCTTTGATCTCATCGGTTCCTAGTCATGACGGTAACTTTACAAAGATTAGCAGAAGTCAGTCACCTCTGGTTTACGTGTATCAGAAATAGTAAAGCTATCAGTAAAACCGGGAGACAAAATTAAACTTTATCTTCTCATCAAAAATTTCAACATATTTTTCTGAACCCGTTTTAAACGCAGGTCTGTTTTCGAAATTTGACGGTTTTATTTGTAATTTTAAATTTTAAAATGATTTATGACGTGATAAATCGCATTATTAGGCTAATCACGCACAATCACTTAACTAATTTGTGGGCCAACATAAAAAAAAATCCTTACTTTAATTCCACAGCACTGACTTTTGGAATTTTCTCAACAAGGTTATGAAATAAATAATTCATATTAATCGCTAAACCCACGTGAGTCATTCAACTGAGCGCCAGACAGACGTGCTTCCTATTTGTACTCACCTAAATGTCAATAAGGTCATGTAACTTTGAATTCTGGAACCTGAGACTCGGCAGTTGCTCGGCTCTGTAAGTTTAGTGCAGTGACTGTCGCCATGCTGGTGAGAATTCGTCATTTGTAGCTAATTCTACGCAGCAGGTACAATTTGAGGGTCGCCGGAGACCTAGACAGTGGACCTAGACAGTAGGATAGGCCGCCGAGAGAATTCTGGCAAAAGCCAGCGATTCTCTCCATTTTGACGCTTGTTTTGGGTCGTCACCTTCCGTACCCAGACCAACCCGAGTCTCAGAAGTTTCCATTCTTTAGGTCACTCCAAATTCGGTCATTCAGACTATTTTCTATTCCGGTCAACCCGTTTCCGAGTTATGCCAAGTAATATTAGGTTGGATTGAGTTACCTTAGGTTTGGTTGTTAGGATTGGTTAGGTTAGGAATGGTTAGATTATGGTAGGATGGGTTAGGTTACGTTTGGATGGAGTTAGGTTATGATAGGATGAGGTTTGGTCAGGTTCTGTTAAGATGGGTTAGGTTACGTTAGGATAGGTTATGTTAGGATGGGTTACATTAGGTTATGTTAGGATAGGTTACATTAGGCAATGTTAGGATGGGTTACATTAGGGTATGTTAGGATGGGTTTGGAATGGAATAAGTGAGGGATGACTAAATTTTTGGTATGGGTGAGGTATGACTGGAGGTATGGTATAAGATGTGATGAGGTGTGGTATGGGTGAGGGATGATTGGAGGTGGTATGGGTGTGGGATGACTGGAGGTGGTATGGGTGAGTGATGACTGGTGGTGGTATGGGTGAGTGATGACTGGAGGTGGTATGGGTGAGTGATGACTGGAGGTGGTATGGGTGAGTGATGACTGGAGGTGGTATGGGTGAGTGATGACTGGAGGTGGTATGGGTGAGTGATGACTGGAGGTGGTATGGGTGAGTGATGACTGGAGGTGGTATGGGTGAGTGATGACTGGAGGTGGTATGGGTGAGTGATGACTGGAGGTGGTATGGGTGAGTGATGACTGGAGGTGGTATGGGTGAGTGATGACTGGAGGTGGTATGGGTGAGTGATGACTGGAGGTGGTATGGGTGAGTGATGACTGGAGGTGGTATGGGTGAGTGATGACTGGAGGTGGTATGGGTGAGTGATGACTGGAGGTGGTATGGGTGAGTGATGACTGTAGGTGGTATGGGTGAGTGATGACTGGAGGTGGTATGGGTGAGTGATGACTGGAGGTGGTATGGGTGAGTGATGACTGTAGGTGGTATGGGTGAGTGATGACTGTAGGTGGTATGGGTGAGTGATGACTGGAGGTGGTATGGGTGAGTGATGACTGGAGGTGGTATGGGTGAGTGATGACTGTAGGTGGTATGGGTGAGTGATGACTGTAGGTGGTATGGGTGAGTGATGACTGGAGGTGGTATGGGTGAGTGATGACTGGAGGTGGTATGGGTGAGTGATGACTGTAGGTGGTATGGGTGAGTGATGACTGTAGGTGGTATGGGTGAGTGATGACTGGAGGTGGTATGGGTGAGTGATGACTGTAGGTGGTATGGGTGAGTGATGACTGTAGGTGGTATGGGTGAGTGATGACTGGATGTAAAATGGTGTGATGACCTAAGGTCTGGTCGTGTATTGTGGGGGTGTGGGATGGTCGGGTGTTGTGAGGTTGGATGGGGATTGGTTGGGTGTGGGTGGGTGGGGGCGGGGCGGTTAGTGGTAGTCGGGGCGGCCAGTAGTCGACCAGCTGCCGTGAGCTTCGCTCACTTCCTCGTCGCGTCCCGACCCTCACCCGCCCTCAGACCTGGGCACGTAGACCCACTCCTAGGGCTGCTCCCAGCCCTCACAGGAGCCCCGAGGGCTCCCAGCTGGCCCGGGCCCTTAGCCCCTTCACTGTGGTAACGAGGGCTAATTACCTCGTCGTTGGCAAGCTGTTAATGATAGCTTAATGTGTCCCCTGGGGGAGGGAGGAGGGGCACCTGTGTACTGATGGCAGCCAGGGGGGGGTATGGCATTCCCTGAGGCACTCGTCACAGTGCCAAGCATGACAGGTGATGCCCAAGTTGAGGCACCGTGAACTGTCCCACCTCGCTAGCTCGTGTGCCGCTTGGAGGTGCAGTGCCGCATGATAATGTGATCACCGCTTGTGTTGTGTAGCCTTCTCTACATCTAGACTGTGTTGCTGTGGTCCATGGTGTGTTGCTGTGGCCTAGACTGTGTTGCTGTGGTCCATGGTGTGTTGCTGTGGCTTAGACTGTGGTGTAGTCAATACCGTAGTGGTGTAACGTGGACTGGGTTAGTGTAGCACAGACTGTGTTCAGTTCTGTTGTCACCTTTCCAAATATATTCCCGCCTCTGTCAACAGTATTTACCGTGACATTTAACAATGTAAACAATTCATAAAGAAAAAAAAATACCGTAGGCAACATGTAAATATATCATTCATAGTTAACAGTTTTCCAAGAAGAAGAAAAATAGGAGAACAGACGACGCTGGAAAAGTGGACACTGAGCATGCTAAGCAACGTATTCCGACTCACCTCCAGGATAATTCCATTACCGCCCGGCACTTTGGGGCCTACAAGACCCGCAGATTGGAAAACAAAATATTAGCTTAGGAAACACGTTCGCCAGCCTCCACTCCTCCACGCTTATTTCTACACTGAGAGTCTTGCCTTCTCCTCCCTCTGAAAGGGTCCTTACTGCAGGTTCGTCTTGTGTGACAAAAACTGTAAAATCTATATAAGGCAATCCAACTTATGTTGCTTGGTTAAAGGGTCTGATTTGGGGATATGATAAAGAGTTTGTATATGATATACAAATGTGTGTATTATAGGACGTCTTCTCCTTCCACCAAAGATATATTGAAGGTTTCTTTCGTTTAAATAACGATTTAATCTATATAAAGAAACCCATCTTATTGTTTGTATTTTGGTATACGAGACGGGGCTTTGTATTTGATATAGAGAAGTGTCTTGGGCACTAGTATAGGGCGTCACCTCAGACTGGACACTTGGTGCCGATATCTGTCCCTCAGTGGTACAGTTACCGCAGCGTTGCAGTCCAACCCCAAGACACCAGCATCCCACCCCAGCCAATGAAAACCAGACGTGTGACAAGCTTGTGGTAACCACCAGAATATTCACACACTACTCCTTACTATTCTCCTCCGTTCTTCCCTCTCACCTGCCAGCCTACCTCTCACCTGCCAGCCTACCTCTCACCTGTCAGCCTACCTCTCACCTGCCAACCTTCCTCTCACCTGCTACCCTCCCTCTCACCTGCGCCACCCTCCCTCTCACCTGCCAGCCTACCTCTCACCTGCCAGCTTCTCTCACCTGTCAACCTACTTCTCACCAGCCAGCTTCCCTCTCACTTGGCAGCTTCCCTCTGACCTGCCAGCATCCTTCTCACCTACCAGCCTACCTCTCACCTGCCAGCCTACCTCTCACCTGCCAGCTTCCCTCTCACCTGCCAGCTTCCCTCTCACCTGCCAGCCTCGCTCTCATCTGCCATCCTCCCTCTCATCTGCCAGCCTCCCTCTCATCTGCCAGCCTACCTCTCACCTGCCAGTCTACCTCTCACCTGCCACCCTACCTCTCACCTGCCAACCAATATCTGTCCCTCAGTGGTACAGTTACCGCAGCGTTGCAGTCCAGCCCCAAGACACCAGCATCCCACCCCAGCCAATGAAAACCAGACGTGTGACAAGCTTGTGGTAACCACCAGAATACTCACACACCACTCCTTCCTATTCTCCTTCATTCTTCCCTCTCACCTGCCAGCCTACCTCTCACCTGCCAGCCTCCCTCTCACCTGCCAACCTACCTCTTACGTGCCAGCCTCCATCCCACCTGTCAGTCTCCATCTCACCTGTCAGTCTCCATCTCACCTGTCAGCCTCCATCCCACCTGCCAATCTCCATCCCACTTGCCAGCTGCCACTTGAGCTCTTTCCTTCCCCTCTTATCATTTTCTACATCCTCTTCTACTTTCGTTCCTTCCTCTTCATTTTCCATTACATACAACTTTCCCCCATTCCTCTCTTCCCTGCCTCCCCCTTTCCTGTCTTCTGTGTACCCTTCCGCTAGCATTCCCCTCCCGTTTCGTTTCACAGCTCCATTTCACCTCTTCCTTTTTCTTACACTGCCCACTTCTGCTACCCTGCTGCTCCTTCCTTTTGTCACTCTCTCTCCCTCCCTTTCCTGTCCTATATTAGCTCTCTCCCATGTATTCCTCTTCCTCCTTGCACTCCATTCCAATCCACCATCCTCTCCCAGTACCCTTCCCACTCCTCCCCCTCCTCTTTTCCTTCCCGTTTCCTCCCACTTCCGGTTTCTCTCTTCTCATCTCCCACTTGCCTCTTTTTCCTTGCCCAGTTCCGCTTCGACTAGAGCATTTAGCAGCTTCTGAAGGTATCGACCCGCCGCAGTAACATTCTCGTCGGGGCTTTAAGCTCTCCTTTCCCCCCTCACTCCCTTCCCCCGAAGAACTCCACTTCCCTGAGCAAGACCTTTATCCTGGTATTACCATAAGACACTCAGCTCCTATCCTTGGTTAACATGATCTCCAGTGTGTTCAGTCACCATTCAATACCAGATGTTACTGGCTTCACACAACAGGCCTGTCTTCCCTATTATCTCTCTTCCCCCCTCCTCCTCCTTTTCCTCCTCCTCTTCCTCCTCCTGTTCCTTCTCCCCTTCCTCCTACCCTTCCTCCTCCCCTTCCTCCTCCCCTTCCTCCTCCCCTTCCTCCTCCCCTTCCTCTTCCTTCTCATCCTCAGTGTCAACATTTCACATCCTTAGGTCGTTAGGATCTTTGATGTTTAAGTTATTCATTTGTGTTACGTTTTGCATTTTCTCTCCATTTATTAATTTTTTATCTTAATGTAGTATTTCTTATCGAATTCTCTATGGAAGTGGGTTGGAATTCTTCCTTCATAAGCAGTGCATGTCATAGTAGGATTCCATAATGCTTCAACAAGTGCCTCGTAAAAAAAAAAACATGTATGCCAGTTCTAAAAAGAAAATATTGAATTTTGGAATTTTTGTTATTTGTGTGTAAACTAATTGCTGATATTATGAAGGAAATAAACTGAATATCTTAGTGCTGTGATAATTAAAATGGGAGGAAGAGATTGTATGTGGGAATTACAGTGAAAGAAAGTTGTGTATGTCAGAGAGCAGGAGAAGCAGAGGTAATGTTTAATGCATAGTTGTGGAAAATGTGTGTATAATTGATTGAATTCTTAAACTGTGTAATATAAAATTTAAGTGGGATGTGAGAAGGGGGTTATACTAAATGTTAATATTCCTGAGAGGAGAGAGTCTAGGAGTTAGGTGAATGTTTATGAATTTTGAACTGAGTAAATAATTGCTTTGTGTAAGGCAGAATATCAAAGTTTTGAATGTCAAGGATAATTGGTGACAGGGGCCTTTATTTTAAGAAGAGAAAAACTAATTATGCAAGTCGTGATATTATGATTAAAGTGAGAATTATGATACTTTGATTTGATGGAAGGTACATTATTTTTGTGTTAATGTTTTTAGAGGAGCAAATGATATGTCAGATTATAATATACATATTCATATATATATATATATATATATATATATATATATATATATATATATATATATATATATATATATATATATATATATATATATATATATATATATATATATATATATATATATATATATATATATATATATATATATATATATATATATGTGTTAGCTAGAGTAAAAGGAAGGTGGGAGGGGAGGGTATAAGAAAAATAATTTTAATTCTAATGAAATGAAAGCGAACTAAAAAAAAAAAAAAAAAGGAAGAATTAGTGTGGGGTTGAAGCATCTAATGTGAGAAATATGGGTTAGAGAGAGAGAGAGAGAAAGCAGGAGGAGGAGGGGGTCGAAGAAATAGTGAATAGTTTTAAGAATGCAATGGTAGCGTGGACAACAGTGGTTTCTAGTTAAAGGAAGGCATTTGGGTGAGTGGGGCAGGAAAAACGAATAGTGGTAAGATAAAGCCAGCGTACAAAGATTTTAACAATGTGAAAAAAAAGCGATGGGAGGGAGGCTGTGTATGTGAGTGTAAATAACAGAGGCTAAAAAGTGTATGAGGAAAAGGCAAAAAAAAAAATGAAAAGAACTAGTGAAGTAATGAGTGAGTCGTCATCAGCCAATTTTTCTGAGAATATACAACAATTTTTGCATAGAAATAAATATTGAAATGATAGATAGAATTAATAGTATAATTTTAGATACGAATAGTGTGTTTTGAGGATCTACTTAACGTTGACGATAAAAATGCCGGCGGAGATTTCATGCGTTGGGCAGACAGGAATGTGATCCATTAGGAAGTTTGAAGAGTCCGAAGGTAGTGTGGAGGAAGTGGTTGAT
Source organism: Cherax quadricarinatus (assembly GCF_038502225.1). Taxonomy (NCBI): domain Eukaryota; kingdom Metazoa; phylum Arthropoda; class Malacostraca; order Decapoda; family Parastacidae; genus Cherax; species Cherax quadricarinatus. The sequence continues at coordinate 24,992,309 of NC_091327.1, forward strand.
GCAGTGGGTAGGGTGAATGGAGTAAATCAGGTGAGATATGAGATATAGCTGGGGAAATAAGTTTTCGAATTGTTGGAGGGAAGATCCCAAGGCTTTGGCAGAAAGCATGGATAGCTTCTTTCTATAAGGAGAAAAGGAACTAGAGTGAACAAAAGAATTAAAGGAAAATGAGGCTGTTATGCATACCGGTATGCATAACAGGTAAGCTGCAGGGATTAGTGGGAGGTTTGCGAGGGTTTGTAAAAGATTGAAGTTGAAAGTGAACATAAAAGAGAGCAACGTGATGAACGTACAGAGGAGGTAAATATTTTTAGGTATCTGGGAATAAATATATCAGCAGGTGGGTTTACGAAAGACGAGGTGAATTACAGAAGAAATAGATGAGGGAAGGAAGATGGGTGGAGTGTTGAGGAGTCATTCCAAAAGACAATTTTTTCAGTGGATGCAAGGAGGAGGCATGTATAAGAGTGTAGTTGTGCCATCATTTTTGTATGGGTGTGAGGCATTCTCTTCAAATGTTGTAGCGAGGATGAAGTGGAGACGTCATATGAGACTGAGGTGAAAAAAAAAAACATTGGTAATATAAAAGGTATAATTCAGGGTGCGGAGGAAGGATTGTGGAAGTTGTTTAAACATTTAGAATGGACTGATTAAAACAGGCAGATTTCAGCATCCAGCAGACGTGTGGGCAAATTGCATTGGAATAAGTGGAATGAATAGTTTTTATGAACTGATGTGCTATTATAGTGTGGACAAGGTGATATTATGACAGGATTTGGGAAGTCATTTAGCCAATGTCTCATGTGTGAAGGACAGGTGGGGATATGGTGGTTATTTGAATGATGATGACAGCGATTCTAAAATGACAACTAGAGAATGAGTAATGGTGAATCTATCTATCTCTCTCTCTCTCTCTCTCTCTCTCTCTCTCTGTTTTTCTCTTTCTCTTTCTCTTTGAGTCACTACCTTGATGGGAAATCTCTGGCTTGTTAATAATTGCCTGTCACAGGAAACTAAAATGTAACATTTCACGTGCTTAGGTCATCAGAATTTTCAGTGTTTTATGTCTTCACTACGCATTAAGCATTGTCGATGTCACACAGGAAACTCACTCAGCATTTCGTATCCTTAGACCATCAGGATCAGCTGAACATTTTGTGAACAGTCTCTCGCAGCGCTACAGTCAACATTCACAACTCAACTGACTCTCTTGACACTCATCATCCACAACAAACACCTTCACCTAGTATGTGAAATTAGTGATCTATGCTTTCTCTGATACTCGTACACTTCTAATATTTACTACCATCATTGCACAACAACTGCATCTCAGATACTTTCCCCCCACCATCCCCCTCTACACCGCCCCTCCCACATACACACACGCACACATGCCACAGCTGAGGCAAAGTTGACCACTCATTAAGGTTTAACCTGTTGGGAACAGGGGAAAAAACTTCTCGACTATTTTACTTGTCTGTCCTTATCTCTGCCTTGTGTGTGTGTGTGTCAGATTACCTTTGATAAATCATTGGGTGCCAGCAATCATATTATCCTAAGCTTGAGTACCTAATGGAAATGGTAACTGAGAAATAAATTGAACTGCAGAAGGAGAGATTTTGATAGAATGAAAAATTTTCTTAGAAAATTGCAATGGGAAGGTAAATGGAGTGCATAGATGCACAAAAAATGGATGTAATCGAGTCAAAATACTAAGAATTAAGTAAAGATTTATACCAAATAAAAATGAAATAAAAACAAAAAGAGAGCCCCTGGTTCTGTCAGGAATGCAGAGAGGACAGTGTCTTGAGAGATGCAGAGCAAATTAAACATCAGGAACAGGAAGAGTGCTAGACGTAAGAATGAGAAGGGAATCCAAAAGACAGTTTGAAAACGATGGAGCATCATAGTCCGGAACAGAACACTAGTTACTCCAACACCACCTAAGAAAATAAACGATTGTGGAGGACCAAGTAATAAGACTGGAGGAGGAGGGAGGAAGAATGCTGACGAGGGACAGAAGCATGCAAAGAATTTTAAAACAAGATTTTAAAAGGTCGTCACAAAAGGAAGTTGAAAGTTAACGGAAGGTACTTTGGTCAGAATAGATGCTTGAAAGCAGCAACGCAAAAGTAATGAGACTATTAAGTGAGTTCTCTGTGGCAAAAGCAGTGGAACCAAACTGGATATCAGGTATCTCGAAAGGTGCTGAGAGAGGAACAGAACCACTGTGACCCTATAGCAAAGTCAGAAACTTGCCAACCGGCAAATATAGTCCATATATATAAAATTTTGGACAAACAAAAAGCACTGAATTAGAGGCTAATATCAGTTACCATATATATTGTTTAAAATTGTGGCGATTATAAAGTAAATAACATTAGGATACCCGGAAAAAAAAATTCTTTACAGAAAATCAGTATATACGGATATAGGATGTAAAATCATGTCTTACGAATATGAATTTGCTGGAATTCTACGGTAGAGTCATTGAGATAAAAGAAGAAAGACAGGGGTGGGTAGACTGCATCTTCTTGGACTGCAAGGAAGCATTTGAGACAATCTTAGAACACAAATTATAGGAACATACAAGGTTAAAAGACAAGAATACTCAAGAGAGTCAGGGGATATCTGAAGGACAGAAGAGAGAGAGTAACAACAAGGAATGAGACATTAGCATCGGGGTAAGTAATGAGTGGGGCCACAAGACTCAGAATTAGGAATGTTACTATTGCTAATATGTCAGAAACCAAACAGAAGAAATTGAGTCTTTCTTATCATTGTTTCTAGATATGTTACTAATGAGAAGAGTAAAAACAGAGGATAACAGTGATAAACTCCAGGATGACCTCAGATTGAAAATATGATCATACAAGTGGCTCCTCGAGTTCAACCCAAACAAATGTAGTCACATGGTTTGGAGGCGAGCCTAGACCGGGCAAGGAGTACAGCATGAACGGTGAGATGCTGCAAGTATCGGGGTGTGAGAAGGACCTTGATGTTGAACAGTGGAATGGCTTAGATGAGTGGCAGAAGCAAACTCAATACACAGCTTCAAGAGTAGATATGATGGCCCAAGAAGCCAGAAGTCAATGATGCCGACGCAAGTAGTTGAAAGGCAGGGTCTGGAGCCAGATCTCGATCCCCCACAAACACAACTCGGTGAAGACAGAAACACACACACACACACACACACACACACACACACACACACACACACACACACACACACACACACACACATGAGAGAGAGAGAGAGAGAGAGATACGTGGGTTGACTGCATTTTCTTGGACTGCAAGAAGGCCTTCGACACAGTTCCTCACGAGAGATTAGTGTAGAAGCTAGAGGATCAGGCACGTATAACAGGAAGGGCACTGCAGTGGATCAGAGAATACCTGACAGGGAGGCAACAGCGAGTCATGTTACGTGATGAGGTATCACAGTGGGCACCTGTGTCAAGCGGGGTCCCACAGGGGTCTGTCCTAATACCAGTGCTATTTTTAGTATACGTGAATAACATGATGGAAGGGATAGACTCAGAAGTGTCCCTGTTCGCAGATGATGTGAAGTTAATGAGAAGAATTAAATCAGATGAGGATCAGGCAGGACTTCAAAGTGACCTGGACAGGCTGGACACCTGGTCCAGCAACTGGCTTCTCGAACTTAACCCCGCCAAATGCAAAGTCATGAAGATCGGGGAAGGGCAAAGAAGACCGCAGAGTATAGGCTAGGTGGCCAGACTGCAAACCTCGCTCAAGGAGAAAGATCTTGGGGCGAGTATAGCACCGAGCACGTCTCCGAAAGCACACATCAACCAGATAACTGTTGCAGCATATGGGCGCCTGGCAAACCTGAGAATAGCGTTCCGATACCTTAGTAAGGAATCGTTCAAGACGCTGTACACCGTGTACGTCAGGCCCATACTGGAGTATACAGCACCAGTTTGGAATCCACACTCGATCAATTACGTCAAGAAATTAGAGAAAGTGCAAAGGTTTGTGACAAGGTTAGTTCCAGAGCTAAGGGGAATGTCCTACGAAGAAAGGTTAAGGGAAATCGGCCTGACGACACTGGAGGACAGGAGGGTAAGGGGAGATATCAAAACAAGGTGGACAGAGACAGGATGCTCCAGAGAGGGGACACACAAACAAGGGGTCACACTTGGAAGTTGAAGACTCAGATGAGTCAGAGGGATGTTAGGAAGTATTTATTTAGTCATAGAGTAGTCAGGAAGTAGAACAGTCTAGGAAGTGAGGTAGTGGAGGCAGGAACCATACATAGCTTTAAGACGAGGTATGATAAAGCTCATGGAGCAGTGAGAGAGAGGACCTAGTAGCGTTCAGTGAAGAGGCGGGGCCAGGAGCTGAGTTTCGACCCCTGCAACCACAATTAGGTGAATTGAGTACACACACACACGCACATACATACACACACACACACACACACACACACACACACACACACACACACACACACGCACACACGAGTGAGCTTAGAAAACATGAGAATGAATGTTGTATAGTTCGTTGCTCTTATAAAATAATATAGATCACATTGGTGATGTTGAGATTATTTCTAGGACTATGCAGGCAACAGGAGCAGTGATCAGTCGATGCAGGCAGCAGGAGCAGTGATCAGTCGATGCAGGCAGCAGGTGCAATGATCAGTCGATGCAGGCAGCAGGTGCAGTGATCAGTCGATGCAGGCAGCAGGTGCAATGATCAGTCGATGCAGGCAGCAGGTGCAGTGATCAGTCGATGCAGGCAGCAGGTGCAATGATCAGTCGATGCAGGCAGCAGGTGCAATGATCAGTCGATGCAGGCAGCAGAAGCAGTGATCAGTCGATGCAGGCAGCAGGAGCAGTGATCAGTCGATGCAGGCAGCAGGTGCAGTGATCAGTCGATACAGGCAGCAGGTGCAGTGATCAGTCGATGCAGGCAGCAGGAGCAGTGATCAGTCGATGCAGGCAGCAGGAGCAGTGATCAGTCGATGCAGGCAGCAGGAGCAGTGATCAGTCGATGCAGGCAGCAGGAGCAGTGATCAGTCGATGCAGGCAGCAGGAGCAGTGATCAGTCGATGCAGGCAGCAGGTGCAGTGATCAGTCGATGCAGGCAGCAGGTGCAATGATCAGTCGATGCAGGCAGCAGGTGCAATGATCAGTCGATGCAGGCAGCAGGTGCAGTGATCAGTCGATGCAGGCAGCAGGTGCAGTGATCAGTCGATGCAGGCAGCAGGTGCAGTGATCAGTCGATGCAGGCAGCAGGTGCAGTGATCAGTCGATGCAGGCAGCAGGTGCAATGATCACTCGATGCAGGCAGCAGGTGCAATGATCAGTCGATGCAGGCAGCAGGTGCAATGATCACTCGATGCAGGCAGTAGGAGCAGTGATCAGTCGATGCAGGCAGCAAGTGCAATGATCACTCGATGCAGGCAGCAGGTGCAGTGATCAGTCGATGCAGGCAGCAGGTGCAGTGATCAGTCGATGCAGGCAGCAGGTGCAATGATCACTCGATGCAGGCAGCAGGTGCAGTGATCAGTCGATGCAGGCAGCAGGTGCAATGATCAGTCGATGCAGGCAGCAGGTGCAATGATCACTCGATGCAGGCAGTAGGAACAGTGATCAGTCGATGCAGGCAGCAGGTGCAGTGATCAGTCGATGCAGACAGCAGGTGCAGTGATCAGTCGATGCAGGCAGCAGGTGCAATGATCACTCGATGCAGGCAGCAGGTGCAGTGATCAGTCGATGCAGGCAGCAGGTGCAATGATCACTCGATGCAGGCAGCAGGTGCAGTGATCAGTCGATGCAGGCAGCAGGTGCAATGATCACTCGATGCAGGCAGCAGGTGCAATGATCACTCGATGCAGGCAGCAGGAGCAGTGATCAGTCGATGCAGGCAGCAGGTGCAATGATCACTCGATGCAGGCAGCAGGTGCAATGATCACTCGATGCAGGCAGCAGGTGCAGTGATCAGTCGATGCAGGCAGCAGGTGCAATGATCAGTCAATGCAGGCAGCAGTTGCAGTGATCAGTCGATGCAGGCAGCAGGAGCAGTGATCAGTCGATGCAGGCAGCAGGTGCAATGATCACTCGATGCAGGCAGCAGGTGCAATGATCACTCGATGCAGGCAGCAGGTGCAGTGATCACTCGATGCAGGCAGCAGGTGCAGTGATCAGTCGGTACAGGCAGCAGGTGCAGTGATCAGTCGATACAGTCAGCAGGTGCAGTGATCACTTTATGCAGGCAGCAGGTGCAATGATCACTCGATGCAGGCAGCAGGTGCAGTGATCAGTCGGTACAGGCAGCAGGTGCAGTGATCAGTCGGTACTGGCAGCAGGTGCAGTGATCAGTCGATGCAGGTAACAGGTGCAGTAGTCGTGTACAGTAGTCAAACCATGTAGGCCGAAAGTTAATTTTTTGGACCATGTAGGCAGCAGGTCTACTGATGGTAGTCATGTAGGCAACAGGTCTTCTGGTAGTAACGATGCAGGCTGCAGGACTACTGATAGAAGCCTTGCAGGCAGCAGGTCTTCTGATATGAGCCATGTAGGCAGTAGGTCCAGTGATCGGGCTAAGTTAATTAAATCTAAACTATAACTTAGGCAAATTTAACTTACTATTCAAAAGGGTCATGGGTCTTGAGCTCCGCGAGATGCGGGTCTTAGGTAAGTGTCGCACTATTTATATTTTTAAGTGGCTGCCATTCCACTTTTGTTTTTCAGTATTCTTTTAGAGACGCTTTTTCTGGCAATTCTTGGAGTAAGTCTGAGTCTATGATATTCTTACTCCACCGCTGGTTTGTTATGTAAATGTGGCTTGGGATTTTCTCTGCGTGTATTCATTGCCTGTGTGTGTGTGTGTGTGTGTGTGTGTGTGTGTGTGTGTGTGTGTGTGTGTGCGTGCGCTCGTGTGCGCGTGTGCGTGTGGGTGTGTGTGTGCGTGTGAGTGTGCGTGTGTGTGTGTGTGTGTGTGTGTGTGTGTGTGTGTGTGTGTGTGTGTGTGCGTGTGTGTGTGTGTGTCGGGGAAAAGGGTGAGAAGATGAGGGATAGGATGAAGGTAGGTAGAGGGGTTGAGGTAATCGCCTGCCTTAGCTGTTCTTCAGTGGAGAGAACGAAGGTAGAGGCGCTCATCATCTACCTATATTGCTTCCAAAGGCTGCTGGTGTTTTGAGTGGTGCTCCGGTGTGAATTATTTGTATTAGAGTATGGGTTTGGTATTAGGGTGTCGGATGTTTATATTGGAGGTGTGAGTTGTTTTTATTCGGGTGTGACTTGTTTGTATTGAGGTGTGGGTTGTTTGTATTGGGGTGTGGGTTGTTTGTATTCGGACGTGGGTTGCTCGTATTGGGTTGTGGGATGTTCGTATTGGGATGTGGGATATTTATATTGGGATGTGGGTTCTTTATATTGGGATGTGGGTTCTTTGTATTGAGGTGTGGGTTGTTTGTATTGGGGTGAGGGTTCTTTGTATTGGGGTGTGGGTTGTTAATATTGGAATGTACGTTCTTTGTATTGGGGTGTGGGTTGTATTGAGGTGTGGGTTGTTTATGATCTGTTTGTGCCTGATTTTAAAGGTGTAGATTTTGGTATGGGATGTTTGTGTGGTGTCAGAAGATGGATTATAGCATGAATAATTTAATTTGTACTTTGAGTTATGGCTGGCATCATGGTTTGTGGCCTTGGTAAACAAAGCAGTGAAGAGTCAAGGTGTTATTTTGGGTTCATTAAGTACTTTTAGTCCATGTCTAAGACAACACCTATTTGAGTATAAGAAATTTGTATTTTCCATCTCTTATTATATGGTATTGTTACCTTCAGATACATTATCTTTCTAGAAATGTACAGACGTGATAATTTTCTCCAGAATTTTAGAATCATTATGACAGCAAAATCCTTTGTCGTAGTTAATTTTTATATATGCAGAATAACTACTGTGAAAAATAATGAAATTCCAAGCGCTTTTGTGGTTTCTCACATTACTGATAATGTGAGAAATCATGAAAGCACTTGGAATTTCACTGTTTTCTCACAGTGGTTATTCTGCATATTGTGATCACCTGTTTACTATGATCTTATTGCATTCTATATATATATATATATATATATATATATATATATATATATATATATATATATATATATATATATATATATTAATCTTTACTAGGCCTTAAAACATACAAGATCTAATACTAATTATCACATAAATATTCCAATTATTCTAGGACTGGTAATGTTTACCTGCATGTCGGCGATGCATCTAAAATAAAAGCATCTTATTTTATAACTTAATAATTAAAAATCTCACTTAAGAACTGAATTTATTACCTTCGTAAATAATGTAATGGTTTGCTGTGAGAGATCGTGGGAAACAAAGGGCATGGTGAAGAATTCTGTGAGAGATCGTGGAAAAACAGACGAGGTGATGGGTAATTCTGTGTGGGATCGTGGGAAACACGCGATGTAATGGAGAATTCTGTGTGGGATCGTGGGAAACACACGATGTGATGGAGAATTCTGTGTGGGATCGTGGGAAACACACGATGTGATTGAGAATTCTGTGTGGGATCGTGGGAAACACACGATCTGATGGAGAATTCTGTGTGGGATCGTGGGAAACACACGATGTGATGGAGAATTCTGTGTGGGATCGTGGGAAACAGACGATGTGATGGAGAATTCTGTGTGGGATCGTGGGAAACACACGATGTGATGGAGAATTCTGTGTGGGATCGTGGGAAACAGACGATGTAATGGAGCCCACATTTCCTGCTTGCTACTGTTTCTTGACACTGTCACATAAACAAAACAGGGATGGGTGGAGGGTTTTTGGGTGGAGTTCTTTTTCTGAACTACCAGAGAGCACGTCATTATACCTCGCCTGGAATTATTAAAAAAGAAAAAAAAATGATTAAAAGCAAGACTAAAAAGGTCGTGATTCAGTAGATCAAAGGATACCAAAATGAAATGAGACAGAATAACATTATTTTTTATTGTAATTAGGGTTGAAGCGCTAAACTCACAGGGATCGTTAAGTCCTAGGAAATGGGAGGGAATCAGGTTCAGCCAAAAGGAGGAATACATCTAGATCCCTGGATCAAGAGCCTCTCGGTGACACGGAGGCACTTTCCTGGAGGGTAGTAACCATTCTTATGCTTCATTAGATTTACATGAGAAAACAGACACAAACTGGCATTAAAGATTTGTGCTAAGACTTGCATGTACGTATACTGGGAGCTGTAGCAGTGTACTGGTCCTTGTGGGACCCTACTCTTTAGTCTTCCCCACGATAATGTAACCGCAAGAGATGAGGCTTTAGGATGGCCGAGAGTAATGAGTGGGGTCCCACAAGGATCAGTACATTAACTGCTGCTTCTCCTAATATATGTAAATGTCTTAGCAGAAGGGATCAAGTGCAATCTGTGTCTCTTTTCTGATGTAAATTTAATGAGAGGGATAAGAGCAAGAGAGGACACAAAGAGAGTGAGAGTGAGTGAGTTTACTCCTGCAGCCTGGCCCAAGACCAGGCTTGTCTGGTGCTTGTCTTTGCTGCTGGTGGCTTGCTCGCCCACATATCCATCACAGCCTGATTGATACTGCACTAAATTATCACCTAACTCACAGTATAAGTTCAACAGCATATGTACGACTAGCTAACTCCAAAACAGACATAAATAATTTAAAAAAGATATATATATATACTGTATTTTGGGCACGCGCTCCAGCTCTGAGGATCTGGATGAGATTTTCGCATTATAATCAGTGACAAACACGTAACAATATGTACTAGACATGTATCTCTCACACCTCGTGTACTGTATGTGCCATCTTTGTATCAGCAATGTATCGCTTAAATCTTCTGTACCATATTATGTAGTAAAATATACCTATTGGTAAAAAAGAATGAAAAGATGGGGTGGTAGGGAAAGATGAATATTCAAACGGCTTCAGGAAGAAATACAAATATTCTTCCTTGAAGCCTTTTTATCCACTTCTGAGGCTATGGGTCCCACAACTTCCAAAAGAGATGGACCCCATCTGTGTATATATATATATATATATATATTATGTGTGTATGTGTAAACAATCGCAGACGGGCGATCTTAACTATGCAGGAGAAGCCACGGGGGGGGGGGCTCAAATACTTTCACACTTCTCAGTGCGTCATCAGGAGCTGTGCAGTGTTGCAAGAGAGCAACCAAAGCAGGGAGAGAAGTCTCAGAGTAGCGTAGGTGTCACTGGCCACGGTTGCCCTTAGACTGGGTTAGTGGTCAGTGCCGACCACTAACAAAAATGGTAACTATCACACACAAACACATGTACACACACACACACACACACACACACACACACACACACACATTTATTTAAAGTTTAGTTGTTATTTCAGTCGGTTTATTTTGAAAAGTTGGAATTAAAAATTTATCGTCCAAAATTATTTAAAAATTACGAAAAAAATTATATAGTAAATGATAAAATTGGAACACACACACACACACACACACACACACGAGAGTAGTGAGGGAGTGTGGTGTTGAGTTGCACTACCTGTAGTGACTAGTGGTAATAACAGTGACAGGGGCACTGCAAATCAGCAGCTGGCAAAAGTTTGCGTGATGAAGTGGGCGTATGGGCGGTCGGGGGGGGGAAGTAGGTGATGGGTGTTGGAGTGAGCGTATGGGCGGCAAATGGAAGGTAATGGGCGTGAGAGTTTATTTTGAGAGTAATGGGCCGATCTTGTTCACAGTGATGGTGTGAGAATGTTGTTGTGGTAATACTTGGGAAGGAAGGGCAGGAGAAGGAAGAAAACAGGAAGATATTGAAAAGAAAACGTAAAGAAGGAAAGTAAAATAAAGAGAAAATAAGAAAAATAATAAGACGATGAAGCGAGAGAGAAAGTTTGAGGGAGGAGACTGAGGGAGGGTTGGCAGAAAGTGTGTAATTGTGGCTACAAATTATAATTTTTTGCCCTCACCTGAAGCTAAGTTTTCCTAACCAGCCATAAAATGTAAATCTGCCTGGAGTCCTTTTTTCCCCCCTCTTCCAGGAGGGGAGGAGGAGGGAAACGGGAATAGATGAGAGAAACGGAGATGAAGGAAAGGTGGGTAGGAAAGAGGGTGAGAAAGAAAGGTGAAGGATTGAAGTTGATGAACATGTCTGGGAAAAGAATGATACAACGCGAGATGTCGCCATGGTTACGTCCAAGTAGAGATTAAATATTCATAATTACAGTATTTTGTCAATGGAGGATATGGTGTAAGTCTAGGAGAGTGAAAGGTCGCAGGAGGCCATGTAAATTTGATCGTGAGGTCACAGGAGGTCGTGATATAAGTCTGATAGACAGTTTGTAAGGTTCGTTACGAGAATGTCTCATGAGGCTGGTCCTGGACCACAAGATACCGACCCACGAGACCGAAGGCTTCTTGTCGTACCCCGTAAAAAAAAATTGAAGCTCACATCATGTGACGAGATTTCCTCACCATTTGCGAAGCACCAGAGTACCATTCTAGGATGATTTTTCACTTATGTTGCTTTATTGCTATTTTTGCAACGAATTATACATTTTATCAGTTATAACTCTTGCTTTGAGCGTCGGTATCCCCCACACGCTGTTTCTTTGAGCGTTGGTATCCCCCACGCTGTTTCTTTGAATGTTGGTATCCCCCAGTGCGCTGCTTCTTTGAGCGTCGGTATCCCCCACACGCTGTTTCTTTGAGCTTTGGTATACCAGGATAGGGTTTCAGGGTTTAACGTTCCCGCGGCCCGGTCTGTGTATCCCCCACATATTCTGTTCCTTTGAACTTTGATCTCCCTCACACACCCTGTTTGTCCTTTGATTTTTGACATCCTGCCCCCCCCCCTCCCCACACGCTGTTTCTTTGATGGTGAGCTGATGGCGGCGTTGATGTGGTAAGACTAACTCACCTTGCAAGGAAGCGACAGGCATGTCCTTCCTCTTCTCATTATTATTCCACTTTTAGCAACTTTCCTTCGTGGAAATCGGCACATAACTTGCGGGTAATCATTCTCAGTAATAGAATTCCTTCACCTCCAACGTTACGGCAAGGTTTTTTTTTTTTTGTGGGAAGAGATTTTCTGACGTATTTCTGGCTTCCTCTGCGAGGCAGACTGGCCTTAGTCACGTCAGACTAATCATAACACGTTGGTGAAAACAACCCTAATTATTTTCCCCCAGAAGTGCCATAATCTCCAGGTGACGTCTTGAGTGTACGTCTGGTTAACGCATCGTCTTGCTTCTTATTCGGGAAACGTTTTGAGTGTGAGAAGTTGTGGGAGTTTGTGGTGGAGAGGCAGGTTAAAAAAGTTGTAGTGCTGAGGGTAATGGTGTTGGGGGTGCTGAGAAGAGGAGTGGTTTAGTAGTGGTGGGAATTGTGGTGGTGGTGATAGTGGAGGTTACCACGGAAATGGAATGGAAAGGGGAGGCTGGAGAGAGAGAGAGGGGGGGAGAGACGAAGTTGGTGAGGATCAGGGTTGAGATTGATAGGTGAATGTTGAGTTGGCGTGTATGTAAAAGAGGGAGGAGGAGGAATAGGTGGTGGATGAGGAGGAGGAATAGGAAAAGGAAAGGTAGGTAGTGCTGGTGGTGAAGGAGCAGGGGCGGCAGGTAGTGGTGGTGGTGGTGGAGGAGGAAGGGCAGGTAGTGGTGGTGAAGGAAGAACAGTATTTTATAGTCAACACAATAGTCACCGACTGCTCTGCCTAAACTCCCCTGATTTGCCCACACACTCACCACCACCACTATAACCACAACCACCACAATAACCACCACCACAATAACCACCACCACAATAACCACCACCACAATAACCACCACCACAATAACCACCACCACCACAACCACCACCACCACAGTAACCACTACCACCACCACAATAACCACTACCACCACCACAATAACCACCACAATAACCACCACCACAATAACCACCACCACTGTAATCACTAACACCTTCGCCATACCCCCTTCCCTCTTCACCTCATCGCTGGGAAGAGCCACAAGGGTCACTAAAGGAGATAAAGTAAGGAAAGACGAGAGAGGGCACAGCAGGTGAGAGAAGGAAGAAGAGAAAAAGATTACGAGATAAATGGGAAGAGGAAGGGAGAGAGATAGGGTTGAGTAATGAGGGAGTTAGGGTCGTAAACAACGAAAACTGACACCAGTGGCGATCAGATAGGTTTGCTTCTTCCAGACACTCACACACATCGACAGACAAACAAACAGACACACACAGACACAGACACACACAGACACACAGACACACACAGACACACACAGACACACACACAGACACACACACAGACACACACACAGACACACACACAGACACACACACAGACACACACACAGACACACACACAGACACACACACAGACACACACACACACACACACCTGTTATTATTATTATTGTTATTATTATTACTTAGGTGAGTAATTTAATACCAGTACTGAAGGTTCGATAGGTCGTTTGCCAATCACGGGAGGGAAAAGCTATTGTGGCAGCGAGGTTTCTCATGTCCCTCCCTCATAGTTATTCTTGTCGTAGGAGATTAAATTAGAGATTTTGCCACCGAAGTGGCTAGTTTATTGTGCACCCCTTATCCAGCCTGTGGACGGTAGTGCAAGAGCATATGGATACACAATAGACCTAGTAACTAGGCTCCAGAAGGGTTATCAGGAGTACATCTGGATTTATATCTACATTTCATTTATCTCTTACAATCAAATTTAGAAAATTATGCTTAATATATCCAGTATCTTATTTTCATTAATAAGATATCTTGATGTGTGACTTACGCTATTATACTATCTATCTATATAGTCCTCAAGTGGACAATTCAGCATAATTCTGTTCACATTTCAAGGTATTCCATAAACATACTTCTCTACATTCATGTTATCGTAGTAGGTTATAGATCTACTCAGGCTTCTAATTGCATTCCTGTAACATTCAGTTTGATTATTTCTCTCTCAATATTCCTAATGCTAGATACAGATATACCAAAGTTATATTCTACATTCTCCTTGTGTGTATTTTTCTTGGCAAACATGTCATCAACTTTATTATGAAGGAGTAATCCAATGTGTGATGGAATCCATAAAATTTTTTATTAATTCCTTTTTTCCGGATTTTTTAATATCTATATCTGTTGTTAGTCATTATGGGAGTCAAGAACCTTCAAGAGCTCAGTGTTGTAAGTTAGCTTTAGCGCCATTAGGATGACAAACAGTTCATTTCGCGGTGTAGACGCCCAGTTGTTAATTCTTACGCCTAGCTAAACAGAGTTCCTATCGTTCTTAACTAGGGAGGTAGCAACAAGAGCAGATGTAGCCCTGCCAGCAGACTCCTGCTTAGATCCATCAGTGTATATGACTTGTGATAATTACTACTACCAGCTAGGCGAGAAATTTCTCCCTGAGCATTTGCTTTTACAAGTGATTAAAGGAAGGTGTTACTAGTGATGAGCTTCTTGGGAGGGGCTTGCAAGTATGTGATTTTAAATGAACACATCTTCCATGGAGGAGTGATATGCTTAATATAATATATGCATGTTTTCATCACCCATTTAGATCTGTGTGTACTGCTAGTCATTTAGTAAGATTCATAGTGACAGTGTTTTGGCTCATTTTTTAACATTCTAATACCTAACTAGTACAGTGTTAATCTCAATATTCCTATCACTGATACTAGACACACAAAGCTCCTTCCTCATATTAAGAACCTTAGTAGATTTAGGACAACCGAGAATAATTCTGAGGGCTTCATTTTGCATCAAGGGTCGGAGAGAACTTTCCCTAACTAATATCAACATGGGAGCATCATAATCAAGGACCTAATATAGGCTATGTACATCATTTTCACTGTTCTCACATTAGCACTATAGTTGGGATTGTAGCCAGCAACAGCTTTCAGAGCATTTAGCCTGTCTTTGCATTCATATTTAATTGTAGTATTGTGGATTTATTGAAGGGTACGTCTGCATCTAGGTATATGTAAGATTTTATGTAGCTGATGTTTTCACCCTGTAAACAGATGGGTGGGGGATGTCGTTTGCTTGTCATTATCTTTCTTGTAGGAGACGACTTGATTCCTGGACTTGATTCCTGGAGATGGGAAGTACAGTGGTGCCGGCACTCTGAAGGAGGAGTGTTAATGTTGCAGTTTTATAACTGTAGTGTAAAGCACCCTTCTGGCAAGACAGTGATGGAGTGAATGATGGTGAAAGTTTTTCTTTTTCGGGCCACTCTGCCTTGGTGGGAAACGGCCGATGTGTTAATAAAAAATATATACATGATGTGTGTGTGTCTGTGTAATTCTGTGAATATTTTGTGGCATACATGATGGAGGAAGTAGAGTTAATCCTCAGTATTGTTTGAGTGGGTGGCACGACGCCAGAGGCAGCATCCACAGTTGGATTGGATTAGTAGGCTTGATCAGCAGATGGTGTGGCCTGGCTCTCCCAACACCACCACCACCACCACCACCACCACCACCACCAACACCACCACCCATACTACCATCACCACCACTTCACCTATACCTTCAACACCAAAGCAGTCACCACCACCTTTCTCACAACTATTACCGTCACCAGCACCACCACACGGTATGAAAACTTATAACGCAGAGACAAGTAATAATTTACATACTGCTTAACAGGACTGACATTAGTGTGTTCTTTTACTGCTGTTAACTTTTACCCACTGCCACGCTCTCAGTGGGTAATAAAGTACCAAAGATAAAATTTATTTGATTTAATTCTAAAATAGGCGAAGGTCACCTTTATTAGTATGGCTGAAGTATTGTTAAGTTATGTGAGGCACTCTGGCACTCTGCAAATTTTATTTTAAGACAACGTTTCGCCTTTCATCAAAATTGATTAATGGAATAATGGTATACAGTACCAACAAGGTGAGGTACTGAGCACCGGCTTCCAGGCTAAGGGACAGATTACCTCGTCTTCTATTATCTTCGTTTATCCTCTCTGTAGTGAACTGAAAAAAAGCCGCTGGTTTGCGAAGCGTCTTCATATACACACACACAGGTGATGCACGTGTGTCTGATTCCTCGGGAATTTTCAGATCTTGTAGGTTATTCCTGATAGTATCACAGTGTTTACACAGAGAACAGGAGCCTAAGTATTAAGGAGTACGTACCATGCCTGACCCACGTTGCACCAGTCTCACACTGCATATAAGTGACTCACGTTGGACCAATCACAAACTGTTGTAAGTGGCCCACGTTGGACCAGTCAGAAACTGCTGGTGAGTGACTCGCGTTGGACCAGTCACAAACTGGTTGTGCGTGATAAAACTCTACTGCATTTGTTTCCCTTGACCATCGTGTTGGTATCTCATATATATGTTAATAAAAAAAATGCCGTTTATTAAAGGGGTGGTCGGGTAAGCCAGTGGAAGGCCTCTGTCAGATGACGAAAAGCTCCAGTGGCGGGTCATTATGTGACCAAAACCCGCCTGGAGAAACCTGTCTCATACAAATACGTAGACTAATTGGTCAGCAAGCAGGTCACGATTAGCGGACGGAAGATCGAACCTCCGAAAACTCTTCGCGGTGAATAACCCACACGGGTTTGGCTCTTCGTGACTAAGCAAGTTATCAAGTAGTGATGCATTTAAGCATTTATTAAGAATCACTTGTTTGCTGTTGTTGGTGAGCTATGTTAATTGGTTGATTATTTAAGTGATTGTTTGAGGTGATTGTTGAATTATGATTAAGAATTTTAATGTTTAATATGGTGTATAAAACACACACACACACACACACACACGAACACACACATACACACACACACACACACACACACACACACATACATACACATACATACACACACATACATATGTAGCACGCTCATCAGAAGAATGGTGCTGTAGGGCTCACCCAGGGAATGGTACAGTTCACCAGAGGGTTGTTACGACCCACAAAAGGAGCAGGACGGATCTCAAAAGAAACGGTACGATCCCAGCCAGCGTTAAAACTGCAATACGGGGCACTAAGCCGGAGGGTATCAGGTCTGGGCCGGAATTATTCCCTCCATTATGTTGCTGCATCCACTTATATTGTTGCACTCCAGGAGGCCTCGACCTGCAGCGTTGTTTTTACCCTCACATTTCGGATACCTGGTTGTGAAACTCCTGGATTTTTATATTCCAGGTCTTACCTAGTAGTTTGTTGATACAGGCGGTTTTAAATACCTGGGCTTGGCTGGTTACCTGGTTGTGAAATTCCTGGGTTTTTATATTCCAGGTCTTAGTAATCAGCTAATACGGGTGGTTTTAAATATCTGGTTGTGAAACTCCTGGTCTTACCTAGTAGCCTGTTGATACAGGTGGTTTTAAATGTCTGGGTTTACCTGGTTTGGTTTTGAAAGTGTTGGTGGTTGTATTCCAGGTCTGGCTTAGTTGCCTGTCGGTAGAAGGGATGGATAGTTTTTAAACTTCAGGGTAAGTCTAGTTACCTTTCACAAGTGATGTTTTTAAATTCCAATTTAATCCTAGTCGCCTTATTGTTTTTAACTATGTAAAAAGTATATTGTGTATATAAAATTTATTAATGAGTTAAGGCAAATTGGTTTTAGTTTAATAAAAAGAAATGTGGGTATATATGTCGGCTAAATTAAATTGCGCTTGTTATAATAAGGTTAGGTAAGTTTTCTAAGGTTCTTTTGGTAAAAAATGATTAATTTTTGCATCAACATAAATGAAAAAATACATCTTTAAACGTATAAGAGAAAATCTTAGAAAGGACTTAATTTTAAACGAGTCCTTGCTAATTGATCAGTTTTACCTATTCGGCACGACATATATATATATATATATATATATATATATATATATATATATATATATATATATATATATATATATATATATATATATATATATATATATATAAATATATATTAAATAACACATGAATTTTGGGAAGGCGTTTGAGGAAATCGCTTGAGAGAGGCGAGACAAGTGGCGAGGCTTATGGCTGGAGGGAGACGAACAGGAGCGAGCGGAATGCGAGATTGCGTCGCCATGCGCTGATATAAAACTACCGAGGAGTCACAATTGGACCTCCACCGCCTGGGTTGGTGGAAGGGAGGGAGGCGATGCCAGCACTCTTCCCTGGAGCGTCGCACATACCAGCGGGATAAACGTAGCTTCCCTTAGCGGCAGATTGCGCATCTTCAACCCTTCGGTGGAGCCATCAGTGGGGAAAACAGCTCCGGGAGTAATGTATTTACGGGTCGCGAGGCAAGAGGCTGCGCCCTCTGTCCCCCGTATCTCAGCGAATTGTTTTTCGCGCTACCGCGGTGATATCTCAGGAATAATGTAACCCACAATGGAACTGATGCTGCCCATAAAGGTGAGGCATATGCTGGGTAATGATAATGCTCCCAGTAAACAACGTGAAGCTCAATAACAAAGCCGTTACAGAGCCCTTCTTTTTTTCCCTATATTTTAGAGAAGGAGAGATTAAGATGTTGGTAGTCGATGACTGAGGTGGGGTTCAATTCTCCCTTTGCTCCCTTCATTATGCACGTACATTTGTCGGCTCTCTCTCTCTCTCTCTCTCTCTCTCTCTCTCTCTCTCTCTCTCTCTCTCTCTCTCTCCCCCCGTTTTCACTCGTATTATTATTTATCTGATTTAATTTTCTGACCACTGCCGCTGCGGAGAACTCTGATAAGTTTTATTAATAAGTTCACTACAGCTTCTGTGTGGCGTCTCTCAAGACATCTCTCATAACACCTCTTAACAGTACAAAACTTTTCTAATCCCCTCCCCTCTTTTTCTTCACTTATCTCCCCCCATTTATTGCTGTGCTCCCCAGCCCCTTATTTCTTCCCTTTCCTCACCCCGTTCTGTTATCATTCCACATTATTGCTATATTCTCCAGCCCCTTTCTTTCCCTCCTTCTCCTCCCCGTATTGTTATACTCTTGAGCTCCTTTATTTTTTCCCTTTCTTTCCCTTACTGTATTTTTCACCATCTTATTTCTTTGCTTCCTTTATTTCTTCACTTTACTCCTATTATTGCTATACTTTCCGCCTTCTTCACTTTCCACCCGCTTATTGCTTCGCGTTTCCGCTGAACCTTTCCGCAGTGGTTTTTTTACTGATGAAGGTAGTAGTGGTGTGGGTTGTGGTAGAGGTAGTGGTGTTGACGGTGGTGGTGGTGATAGTGATTGTGGTTGTGATAACACTGGAGGTGAATTAATAGTAGTGGTGGCAGTACCGATTGTGTTGACTGTAATAGTGGTGGTGTTAGTAGTTATGGTATTGTTTATGAATGGAGTAATAGATTTTTTGGTATTAGTGGAGGGGGTGATAGTAGTGGTGTATTATCAACGATGTTAGCAGTGGTGTGATAGATGTGGTGGTCGTGTTAACTGTGATGGTGGTAGTAGTAGCAGCTGAGGCGGTGACAATGGTGGTCATATTATCGGTAGGAGTGGCAGAGGTGGTGGTAGTGACGGTTGTGGTGTTGGCAGTCGTTGTGGTATTAGTACTGACAGTAGAGGCAGCAGTTGTGCTGGTAGGGATGATGGTAGTTGTGGTAGTAGTAGGGACAGCAGAGGGAGTATTTCGGTGGTAGTAGTTGTGCGGTAATAGTACTGACAGCAGAGGCAGCAGTTGTGGTGATGGTGTTGACAGTGCTAGTGGTGGTAGTATTGACAGCAGAAGCAGTGGTTGTAGTACTGGTAGTGGTGGTGGTGATGGTGATATAGTCCTCGACGCCTCTACAGTGTGATATGGCTGGCAGTGGTTGGCACTGTTCCAGAGTGCCAGTTCTCATCCACAGCACGGCACACTCAGACTCACTTCAAGCCCTCGCCTCTTTCCCCTCCTCCCCTCACTCTTCGCTCCCCTCACTCTTCCCCCCCCTCACCCTTCGCTCCCCTCACTCTTCGCTCCCCTCACTCTTCGCTCCCCTCACTCTTCGCGCCCCTCACTCGTCGCTCCCCCTCTTCCCCCCCCCCCAACACACACAGACATGCAACTAAGTGGATTCCAGTATTAAGAAATCTGAAATATCAGGAAAGATTGAAAACAAAATTTACTATTATTGGAAGTTATGAGAGAAGTAATATATAAGATTTAATGAGAGATATTGAGAAAAGAGATGGAATTTTATTCTGCATCTTAAGATCCTTATTCATCTTAAGAATCGGAATAAGTGGTGTAAAAAAGATGAGCAGTATATCTTGTTGGAATAGTCTACCAGTGAAGTAAATGTGATGACTATATGTAAGAGGGTACACCAAAAGAACGGCTTTCCTCTTATAAACATTGAGGCTTTTACGAAGTAGTATTGTCGAAGATTTACTAATAATTACATACGCAGGTGGAGGGCAGATGAGAATAGCTCGTCTGATAAGAGAATACTTGATAAATAAAGACATTAGTGAATGATGAGGAATTCTTAAATTATGTGGAAAGTAAAATACTCTACGTGCAAGATAAAACCAAGGGGACCAAATCGGCAGTTGCTGCTGTGTCTTCCTTCCTCCTATTCCCTCCCTTCCGAACTGTAGGCAACTCCGAGAGAAGTATTATACAAAGAACACTGTCGTAAGGTTTATAAAGGACACCATCAGTGACAAACAAGACCAGCGCAAACCTGTAAATCATAAGTTGCTCCAGTCACTAAGAAGCAGACTAGAAAACTACACCCGTACGTGTGACCACGAACATGAAAGATCAGATTCATGGACTCAACAGCGAATTTTCTATCCAAACATTCATGGAATCAATATGTAAAAGAGCATTTGTGTACACTTCAGGGCACACATTTAAAGGAAATAGTTCGCTACGACTGATGAACTGATAAAAACCACTCGTGGCGAAGCGTGTGGCTTCATCAGTCCTGCAATAAATATTACCATACCATTTACAGCCATTCATGAACTTGAAGGCGTTGAATGTGTCACCACGGAAATTATATCGTGTTCAACGTAAGTCACTCGAAGAATGAATTACGTTGAACAAAGAGAGTAGCGAGCAGTGTATACAAAATTTGTATTCTTGTAAAGGCGGGAACCCAAAATAAGTGGAAAGTCAACGGAATCACGAAAGCGGCAAACAAAAAAGTTAACTATAGCGGAAAGAAAAGATTCCTGAACGTGTTACGAAAACTACCACAAGAAACAAAATATTTTACCCGAACCCGTAAGAAAGTGGTAAGAATATTCATTCAAATCTAGAATAAAAAAAAAATACTTATCTGTAGTTTCATAAATAACGGAACAAAACGAAGGAAAAAACGAGAAAGGATGGATAAACTAGAGAAATCCTACACCAGAAAACAGAAAACCAGTATGTGGGCAGGAAACGAATATAAAAAATCAAAGGGATGCGGAAAGATAGTGGGAAGAGAATATAGCAGTAAAAGCAAAAACAAGAGACAAAGCTGCTTCACAACAAAACTCTAAGACAAATGACCGTGGAATAAGAAACTGGAATAAAAAAGGCCTCACAAAAAAATGACAAAAGACTGTGAAAAAGAAATGCATTAAAAAATCCATAATATCGATGCAATAGGCCAAAACTACTCTTCACCCCAAGAACTTACAAATCCTGCACGACGTGCAACACCTGCACGACGTGCAACACGCAGCACTAGAAGAAACGGAAAGAAGGGACATGATTATAACATACAAGACATTCAAGGGGATAAGGTAAACTGAGATTATTTAGCTCATATAAAGCCAGAACGTGGAGACACAACAGAGGTTAAAACAAATCCTCCTACGTCGTTAGAGAAGTGGAACGTACTCTAGAGCGACGTAGCAGCAAAAACAGAAACAGTTCGCATTTTCAAGAAGGTACAGTAATTATAGTCACCAAACAGAAAGAGGCGAACTAAAGAGCTGAAGCTCGAAATTAACAATCTAAACTAGATAATTACATGGCTATATTAACACAATAAATAACACAAGTATATAAAGAATAAACTACATAATATATATATATATATATATATATATATATATATATATATATATAATGTCGTGCCGAATATGTAAAACTGGTCAATTAGCAAGAACTCATTTAAAATTAAGTCGAAAGGACTTAATTTCTTATACGTTTAAAGATATATTTTTTTCATTAATGTTAATATAAAAATTTATAATTTTGCACCAAAAGAATCTTAGAAAACTTACCTAACCTTATTATAACAAGAACAATTTATTTTAACCTAATCCAACTAAATATATTTTAGATTTGTTTACAATAATTTAATACTAAACAAACACAGTGAAATATATTTTTTTCGTTAGGTTCAGAATGATTTTGGCGAAATTATTGCATACACAAATTTTTGCTTGTCCTATATGGCAAGATGAGCGTTGCTATTTAAGCCAAGATCGCAAGTTCTGCCTGTTCGGCACGACACACACACAGCACACACACACACACACACACACACACACACACACACATATATATATATATATATATATATATATATATATAGATATATATATATATATATATATATATATATATATATATATATAATATATATATAGTATATATATATATATACACACCTATATTTGTGTGTGTGTGAGAGAGAGAGAGAAAGAGAGGTGCCTGAGGCATTGGGTAAAATAAAGGGGTAAAGTAGCTGGGATAGATAGGATTAAGACAAATATTAAAAGCAGCTGGGGATATAGTTTTTGATTGGTTGGTGTATTTGTTCAATATATGCATGAAGAGGGGGAAAGGTACCTAGGGATTGGCAGGAAGCATGCGTAGTTCTTTTATATAAAGGAAAAAGGAGTTAAAAGAGTGTAAGAATTATAGAGGAATAAGCATTTTGAGTATTTCGGGCAAATTTTATGCTTTCATGGATTTAGATGAGGCATATGATAGGGTGGATATGGAAGCATTGTGGCAAATGTTGCAAATGTATGGAATAGATGGCAGGATACTTAAAGTAGTAAAGAGCGTTAATGTGGATAGCGAGACTCAGGTTAGGGTATGTAAGAGAGAAGGGAATTATTTTCTAGTAAAAGTAGGCCTTAGACGGGGATGTGTGATGCCACCATGTTTATTTAACATTTTTATAGATGAAGTTTTAAAAGAAGATGGCGAGCCTGCTGCAAAGTCGGAGTTGTCACAGTTGCATTTTGCTGGTGATACGGTTCTTTTGAGAGATTCTGAAGAGAAGTTGCGAAGGTCGGTAAATGAATTCGGGAAGGTATGTGAAGAGAGATTAAAAGTGAATATAAGGAGCAAGACGATGAGAGTATCAAAAAAATATAAGCAGTGAAAGATTGGATATCAGTTTTGTGGAATCGTATGAAGGCGGTAAAGTTAAAGATTTTTATTTATTTGCATAGTTTACAGTGTGTAATTGCAATTTTAAGTACAAAGAAAGCCACTATCATGCTGGGGCATTTCGGGCATATGGTGAAGGTATTTAGATGTTTGTGGACTAATCGTCGAATGGTTCTATGAGACATGAGGTGAAGTAGACAACTGACGAAGGGAAAAAAGTGGGGTTGTTCACTGAAGCATCTGAGGAGACAAAGAACTTTATCTATGGAGGCAAATAGTTTAGTGAATGTAACATGGTATAGTGACACCATTGTTGTATGGGTGTGAAACAAAGGTTTGAAAGTTTCAGAAAGGAGGAGGAGGCTGGAGACAGTGGAAATGTCGTGTTATGTGAATATCATGCCGAGAATTCGGAGATGGGAGATGAGATGTAGAGTTACCAAAAGTACATTTCAAAGGGCTGAGGAGTGGTTGTTGAGGTTTGGACGTAGAGGAATAGGATGACGGTGTATAACTCTCGGGTGGAGGAAGGAGGGGTAGGGGTCGTCTTAGGAAAGATTGGACGGAGGGGATAAAAGAGGTTTTGAGTCATAGGAGCTTGGACATCCAACATGCTTGTGTGAGCATGTCAGACAGGAACAGAGACAAGTGGTTTTTATGACTTGACGTGTTGTTAAAGCGTGAACATTGTACCATTTATGAAGAGATTCAGGAAAAATCGGTTAGCCGGAATTTAGTTCTGGATGTGGGAAGTACAGCGCCTTCACTCTGAAGGAGGGGTAGGGATGTTGCGGTGTAACTTAATGTTTTTTCTCCCCTGTCGGATCACTCCTTGTTGGAGACGGCCGGAATGTTTAAGTATATTGGATATATATATATATATATATATATATATATATATATATATATATATATATATATATATATATATATATATATATATATATATATTATTCTTCTTTCAACACACACCGGCCGTATCCCACCGAGGCAGGGTGGCCCAAAAGGAAAAACGAAAGTTTCTCCTTTTACATTTAGTAATATATACAGGAGAAGGGGTTACTAGCCCCTTGCCCCTGGCATTTTAGTTGCCTCTTACAACACGCATATATATATATATAGTATAGTATATATATATATAGTATAGTATATATATATATAGTATAGTATATATATATATAGTATAGTATATATATATATATATAGTATAGTATATATATATATATATAGTATAGTATATATATATATATATAGTATAGTATATATATATAGTATAGTATATATATATATATAGTATAGTATATATATATATATAGTATATATATATTATATATATAGTATATATATTATATATATATAGTATATATATATATTATTATAGTATAGTATATATATATATAGTATATATATATATATATATATATATATTATATATATATATATATATATATATATATATATAGTATATATATATATTATATTATATATATATATATATATTATATTATATATATATATATATATATATAGTATATATATATATATAGTATATATATATATATATATATAGTATAGTATATATATATATATAGTATAGTATATATATATATATATATTATATATAATTATAGGGAAGTACCACCTCTATAGCTGGAATGGGGACCCTCATCCTCAGAGAAGACAATAAACGTACCTCAGGGAAAACTCAAGGTTCTCCCCGGAGCTGTTTGAATATTTTCTTCTCCTACCACCCCCTATATTTATATTCTATGTGAACATTTATTAATAAACAAAATACATTTACAGAAAAAAACATAAACATGAATACAATGGCACAATGTATCAAAGATGATGAATTTCCTCCAGCTCCTCCGAGGCTGGACGTGAACCAAGTATGCAGCAAGCATTTCCCCTCTGGATGGCGACGCTGAGGCGCTGGAACATGAAAGTGGCTGCCCTTGGGTCCCTGGTGGTGTCGATGAGTCTGGAACCCAATTCTTTAAGGAAACGTGTGGCATTTTTTCCCCATGATCCCAAGGTCTCTGATCCCACTGGGACAAATTGATACTGTTGGCTAATGTCCCTGTACTTGCTGATCTTGTACTCCTCCCTGTGGTCAGCAGCTCCTCCCTGTCGCCCCACACTGTGATGGATATAGGTGCCAGCCAGTGTGGACACACAGGTATAGTCCCATGCTAAGAGCTTGCCATTCTTCCAAGGATAGATGGTGATCCCGTCGGGGCGGTTTGCTGGGTTGTGGGTGTTGTTTGCTGCAAGTGATCGTGGCTCCCTCTCGGCAGGGCATCCAGCTGTAGCAAGGGTTCTCTTAATGATGTCGTTGACCTCATTGTGTCTTGCATGCCAGCCCTTGGTTTTGGAACAGTTGAGACCATGTAGACCGTATTGGTCTGCTTGCACTTCGCCGCAAATACACATATATTCTGTGTGAATTGGGGCAGCAAGGCGCAGAGCCACTGCAATACGGAGGGTCTTAGGGTCGAGTCGCGTTCCCATTGCCGATATGGGAACTGTTTGGAGGAAGTCCCCGGAGTGAGGTGCACTCACAGCCTGGAGACGGGCAATCTCCCTATCTGATGTTGCAGCCCTGAGCATGTTGGCAAGCACCTTTTCAGCAATTGGGCTATCCCAGCTTGACTGTTTGTGAGCCAGTGCTGCCCTAGGGTTTGGTGCTGGAGCAGCAAGAGTCTCCCATTCGGTGATGGCACTGACATAGCTAGGGTCTTCTATTCCTGCTGAGTCACTGAGGGTGTCAGGAAGAATTTGTCTTATCAACTCGTTTGATGCAATGGAAGAGGATAGGAAAGCTGGTAGAGCAATCTGGGAGGATCTGCGTACTCCTAGCCCTCCAAGCCTGACCGGAAGTGAGGCTTGCAACCACTGTCCATCGTCAAGGGAAAGATTCAATACACTCTCTAGCATGGCCTTCAGGAGAGAGTCATATTCCTTGAGTTTTGGACTGCTGAAGGCTGGGGAGCATCTCAGAAAATAGGTAAGTTTTGGGGTTGACAGGCACCTGGTGAGTAGGTAGAAGGCATCGTGTGTGTCAATGTCTTTCATCCTGCTTTCCATCGTCCGGAGGTCTGAGACTTTTTTTTCCTAGGATCAGATCGATGGCATTGGACCCAAGAGGAGCACCGAGGAGAGTGCTATTGGCCGGATCAATGGCTCGTGCTCCTGGTAAAATGGTACTAATATTCTGGATCAACTGTTGATTGGTAGAAACTATTTCACATTTAGTGGGGTTTAAAGAAAGTCCCAGGCTTTCTCCCATGTCTTTAATTTTACTGATGTCCTCCAGGAGAGATTCTGTTGTGCCAGCTAGGGTACCGTCGTCCAGGAACCAGAGGTACCACCTCTAGAACTGTTATAGGGACCCTCATCCTCAGAGAAAAGAATAAACTTGCTTCAGGGAAAACTCAAGATTCTCCCTGAAGCTGTTTGAGAATTTTCTCCTACCACCCCCTATATTATGTTTATATATTTTATTTAAAGACAAAATACATTGACAAAACATTCACAAAAATATGATACAAAGTATATATATTATATATATGTATATATATATATGTATATATATATATATGTATATATATATATATATATATATATATATATATATATATATATATATATATATAACAGAGAGTAACCGTCACCTAAGAAGGTACACACACAAATAAGTTCCTCCTATTAAGTGAATTTAACTCTCCTACAAGTGTGGTGTGCGGGTGCTAACCAAATCTTACATTCCCTCCCACTCCCCACCCACATCCAGTTCCCCAACATCTACCCCCACCTCCTCTAACGAAGCCAGGCCAGGCTTACTCTAATGTTGATCATTGTATTATTCAAGAGGCACTAACGTAAGTCATGGCTATTTGCCTGGTAATGGGGCACTGCAGCTGCTGTAATACCTGGTAATTATTACATACACTTGGATTTCTTTCTCTCTCTCTCTCTCTCTCTCTCTCTCTCTCTCTCTCTCTCTCTCTCTCTCTCTCTCTCTCTCTCTCTCTCTCTCTCTCTCTCTCTCTCTCTCTCTCTCTCTCTCTCTCTCTCTCTCTCCTTTTCCACATTAACACAAGAATTGAAGAACGCTGTAGTAGGCATACTGGCTTCTTGAAAACACACACACACACACACACACACACACACACACACACACACACACACACACACACACACACACACATTCACACTGGTTCCATACCTGATGACATATTTCGGCTTTTTTATTTGTACAGGATATGGCACTTGATATGAGAAAAGATTTAAGAGTTTTTGCCGCCACCACTGTATTCAGTAAACTCTGTTTCACTGCCGTCACAAATGCACCTACCACTTGACAACTGGGAACTAGCTGTCAAGGCAGTAGCACACTGCAGTAGGTCTGTTGACCCATGCTAGGTAGAACCTTCCCCGTACATCCATATGTTGCCCCAAATGATCTGCATAATACACAAATAACCCGCACATAGGAGAGAGGAGCTTACGACGACGTTTCAGTCCTACTCGGACCATTTACAAAATCACACTTAGAAAAAGGGGAGAAGGAGGGAGTGTATATAGGCCAGCAGACAGGGACGGGACAAGAGAGGTAGTTGTAGAGGTAGTAATAGTAGTGGAGTTAGTCAATGACTAAGAAAGAGGAACACTGCAAGGGAGTTAGGGGCCCACAAAGGGTAGGGACAAGAACACAGGGGGGGGGATGATAATAATGAACCAAACACCCAAGGCAGAAGAAAGAAAGAAAATCCAAAGGAGAAAGAGGAATGAGTAAAGGGGAAGAAGGAGAAGGAGAATAAGAATCAGGTTAAGTCACGGGTGTACTGAAGTTCGGAGCATTTTACAATGTAATGGGAAAGGAAGGCATCTACAGAGACAAAGCCAGGACTAAGATTCATACAAGGAAAGTTGTTTATAAGGGAGGATCCAACCAGACGGTGGCTGTGAAAGTTAGAAGCAGGGTAGACAGTTTTAGCAGAAGACCAGTCAGTAGGATGACTGTGATTTCTGACATGACAGAAAAGGGCATTGTTGGTGTCGGAAAGCTTAACACTACTTTTGTGCTCCCCGAGTCTGTCAGAAAGAGAACGGACAGTTTCTCCAAAGTACTGAAGAGGACAAGAGGAACAAGAAATAACTATGGGATTTCTGCATGCACAACTGTCACTCATCTCTGTACAAACATTGTATCATGCTGAATTATAATTATTATTATTATTATTCTGACCACCCACAACATAAAAATGTTCAAGGTCATCCATCAAACCCAGTTGCGCCATCTAATGTCCCTCTACGTCACTGGGTTGGATGCTTTATAATATCTTTGACTTGAAAAAAGCAGCATTTGATACAGTATCACACCAGAGGATTGTACGGAAAATTAAAGGAACAGGCAGAGATGAAAGGCACTGTGTTTCAGTGGGTCAAGGAACACCTAAATATCTGAGAGCAGAGAGTAACAGTAAGGCTCAGGGCATTATTAAAGGAAACTTTATCTTTAATAAATGTCCTGAACTGTAGACAAGTATTTTTTTCCACATCTTGTCGGTAACCTCACACCATTTACTCTCAGTAATAGTAAGGGATGTGACAGAATATAATGGAATAACCAGTGGGGTCCAACAGGGATCAGTATAAGGAACTTTTACTCTTCCTAGTATGACACCGACTTAACAAGGGATTGTTATGTATCATTGTTTGTTGATCTAAAACTAATGAGAAGAAAAACAGGTGAATACATCGTCCACACACACTCACCCTCCACCCACGTACTCATCCACAGCTCCACACTCACCCTTCACCCGAACGCCACCTCCACCCCAGCCCTCACACCACCTCCACCCCAGCCCTCACACCACCTCCACCCCAGCCCTCACACCCACCCCACACATCAGAACAGCCAACCTACACCACTCCGGAAAAAAGGCGAGCAGTCTCAAGTATTTGCTCACACACATTAAGAATTCCGTAAGTGAAAATGCAGGCGCCTCCCTCCACCAGCGATACCGTTTACTGAGCACTTGTTGCAGCGTCAATATATCCTGCTGCTGCTGCTGCTGCTGCTGCTGCTGCAGAGCTTCACACTGCTTCCTTTCAGTGTTACCCTCAATGTTAGATGTATTTCATTATTTCCTGTCTTGGTAAAGAGTGAAAGGAAAGGGGAAGGGGTATGTACAGTATTTTTTATTTTTTTCCCTTGCTGTGTCTGTACTCATCTGGCCCCTCCTCCTCCCTAATCGTTACTAGGTCCATTCTCTCCTTGCTCCAAGAGCTTTATCGTGTGTGTACTGATCCATGTATGGTTGCAGGGATCTAATGTGAGCTGGAGCTTCCTAATCTTAACTTGCCGCTTGTCGGGTTTACCCCCTCCTCGCCTCGTGGGCTGTCTTATCTATTTTTAAATGTATATTAAGCCCATCTCCGTTACTTCATTCAAGTCCTTCCACTTCCTGACTGCCCTGAAGCTGAGGAAGTAATTAATAGCATCCCTGTGACTTACCTGTGCCATTAAGTTTGACGAAGTCTTGTTAAGTAAAAGAACACAAGTGCAACTAATGTGACATTTTATTGTGACGACGTTTCGCTCTCCAGGAGCTTTGTCAAGCCGTTACAAACAATACATGGACAAAGAAGGTATACTATATAGGCTTTGAGTGAGGTGTAGTGCAAGTAGAGGCAGTAGTACTTATACAAGTGGAAAAGTCAGCTGGTACATGAGAATGAAAGGTTACTAAAGTTATGGCTTGGGTAGCATAAAAATAGGTTGGGCAGATGTATGTGGTCCTCATGCACATGCACTTGGTCCCAAAAATGGAGTAATTTCAACAACTACTTTGATAAACGTGATTGATTATTTCCCTTCCATCTTCCAACATTTGAAATCTTTTCGTCACAAAAGAGAGAGAAAGCGTCCAGAAAAAATGGAAGATTCATTGAAAATGAAGACGTTGGAAACAGCAGTGATAGATCAGACAACCTAACTACAATATTTTGAAAGGATAACCCAACCAGATATTTCCAATATCACATACGACAAGTACATACCAGAGAA
This sequence comes from Cherax quadricarinatus, assembly GCF_038502225.1. Taxonomy (NCBI): domain Eukaryota; kingdom Metazoa; phylum Arthropoda; class Malacostraca; order Decapoda; family Parastacidae; genus Cherax; species Cherax quadricarinatus. Next base: position 25,022,708 of record NC_091327.1, read on the forward strand.
ATTTAAACCGAAAAGCACCAACTACTAGACAGGTTCCTCAGTCCTTCAGTGAGCTGTCTTATTGAACTCAAGCCTCGCTCTCTCAATTACATCCACCCGGCCCCTATCCATCCTCTTGTATATACTTGTAATCTCATTCTCTTTTCTTATTATTGACGAGGATCTCAGACCGAGGCTGATATATATATATGTCGTGCCGAGTAGGTAAAATTGGTCGCTTAGCAAGAACTCATTTAAAATTAAGTCCTTTCTAAAATTTTCTCTTATACGTTTAAAGATATATTATTTCATTTACATTAATTTAAAAATAATTTTGTACCAAAAGCACTTTGGAAAACTTGCCTAACCTTATTATAACAAGCGCAATTTAATTTAATCTAATCCAACTAAATATATTTTAGATAAGTTTACAATAATTTAATAACGAACAAACAATGAAATATTTTATTCTTTAGGTTCAGAATGTTTTTTGCCAAATTATTGCATACAGAAATTTTCCCTTCCCTTATTCGGCAAGAAGAGCGTTGCTAAGAGAAAATCGCGCGCACGCACACACACACACACACACACACACCACACACACACACACACACACACCACTTAAATTTAGGGAAGATTTACCCTCTCTTACGTTAAACACAAGATCGTTGACATAGCGAGCTAAGACATAAATTATTCTCTGCCCATATAAGGTGTGAGTATTGTGGGTTCGAATCCTCACGTTGGTTGAAATAAATATGTCTGTTCGCATTTCGCTCTTTTCTGCATTCTAAATATTTCTTGTGGGCTGGCATATAAAAGTGTTGCACAAGATGAAATAGCAGGGGCGCGGATGGAGTCAAATCTCCTCGGGTTTAGTGTAAGAAGCACGTGTTTGTATGGAGATAATGGGGGCTTGACTGTTAGAAGCGAGGAGTGCCGAGATGGGAAGAAAAGGGGTTTGAAGGAGGCAGAAGAAGATGACAGCTGCAAGTCATCCGGCAACGTTGTTGCCCAGTCTTAACATGCAAATGAGTTGTGTTTTCCAATAAGTTTGCGTCGCCGCCAGTCTCTTGTCTCCGAGGGTGAGTGGGTGTTGGTACTGTCTGTGTCTGGTAGCAGAAGGCATCTGCTACTCCATTTGTTCTTGATATTAACATTTACTTCGTTGCAGTCGAGTCATTATTTTTGCCATGAATTCCTGTATTTCTGTCGCTGATGCTCACGTGCAAGTTCAGCTCTCGGCACAGATGAAACTCCATTCATGAATTCTAGACTAAACCCAGTATATTGTGGTCAGACTCCAGCTATCATGGTACCTTGGAGTAGATGTTTATCTAACCAGCCGGGATTGTCTCTAATCTACACTACTACCCCATCTCCATCCCCACTACTGTACATATTTATCACTATAACCACTATAATCACACCACAACCACTGCTTCCGTACCCCCAACCCCCTCCCCTACTACACCAGCCTCATTCCTACCACCACACCATAACCACTACTGCCACGTCCACCACTACCCGCATCACCACCACAACTACACCTCCCACCACCACTACTTAAACTCACTACTGTCACGTAAAATTCCTAGTTAGTATACGAAGTACCAACCTCCTCTCCACCTACACGTCCCACTGTGAACTGACCCACTACTACAAAACCCCCACTAAGTACACACTGTACTCCCTACATCCGCTACTTCTACCTTCCCGTTTTTCTTTACCCCTCCCTTTCCTGTTCTCCAACCATTCTCTTTCTCCATTCCCTTCCCCCACCGTCCAGCTGTGCATCTGGCGCTCTCTATCAGGCGTGACTTGTATTCCAGCTGCCCAATTTCCCCTCCTCCCCTTGCCTTTCCTTCCCGCTTACCCCTCTTTCTCCTTCCTTCCCTCCCCCCCCAACTTCCATGTGTGCAGGTGACGTGGATGGCACTGCAATATCTTACTAGTCGTTAATTTGTCCACTTGTCTGCAAAGGCAAAGATTTGATTCCGACCAAAATATCGCTGAGAGTTTTTCCTGTGTTCTTTAATCTGGTGCTGAGGATCCTTGCTAATTATTACCGGTGCACTCGAGGCCCTCCCGTCAAGGCCCCTGATACCCCCTTCCCAGTCAGGGCCGCTGATAGCCCCTTTTTCCGTTAGGGCCGCTGATGGCGGAGTTGTATTTGCACTCGTATTGCGGGATGTCCGCTCCGACAGTCTCCTCTTTGATTTCCGTGTTGCTGAGAAAGGCGACATTCCGCCGCCACCACTATCGTCAACGCCGCCGCTGCCATCATCAACGCCACCGCTACCGTCGCCACCGCCGTCGGATGCTTGATTAGGTGAGAAGCTTGGCACACCTGACTGGCGGGCCTCACTGTGGAGGAAATGTCAAGGCTGGCAGACTTAACCCTCCATAGTAAAGGACTGTCGCGCACGCCAGTTATTGAACCAGTCTTTTGGAGATGAGGCGGTAGGGAGGGAGAGAGAGATTATCCACTGTAGTGAAGTCAGAGTGTAATCCCTGATCTCTCCTGAGAGCTGCTTGTTCATTCTATTATTTTTCATCAGATACGGTGTTGGAAATGATTTTATGCACTTAGAAATGCTAGACCCAGACAGTGGTATGAGCCCATCGTTGTTTACTAAAATCCTGAAATGTCACCTTCTAAGCAATAGCTTTAATAATAAGAGCACTAACATTTACTGCTAGGAATTATTATTTATGATTAATATCATTATTATTATTATTATTATTATTATTAGTAGTAGTAGTAGTAGTGGTGGTAGTAGTGGTGGTACTTGTAGAAATAGTGTTAATAGTATACACGGGAAATAGCTAAATGGTACCTGGGGGGCTGGGAAGTAGTCGGGTTTGATGTGAGGAAGTGGAAGGCAGTTTTAATTAGTTTGAGCAATGCCCCTAATCCCTCCTCTTTGGAAAGTGCTAGGAAGGAGAAGCAGTGTCCATCATTCTGTGATGAAGCAGCATCACACACATGATACAAGAGCATCCTTGGTCATGGCGAGGCGACCACACCTGCCAAACAAAAGTGACAAAGCTCCGCCTAGCGGCTCTGTCTAAATTACCTTTTATCATTTATAAAAGTTTGTGGGATCACTTCTGTCCGCCGTCTTGTCAATTGAGTATTGGATGGAATTCTTTTTTTTTTCAGTCTTAAAAGATTGATGATTTTATCTCCTGTGAACATGTAAGGTGACAGGTAAATCTTACAAATTTTCACTAATATTCACTGTACACACCTTAACTTTCCTATGTGCTACTTGTTCTTAATCCTGTAATATTTCCTTTCTTACCTACGAGGTATGGTAAGAAACCGGAGCGTGGGGAAGATAGTCGCTAGTACAACTGATAACATATTTTAAATTCAGACAGACCTATGTAAATAACCCGTGTGTGTGTGTGTGTGTGTGTGTGTGTGTGTGTGTGTGTGTGTGTGTGTGTGTGTGTGTGTGTGTGTGTGTGTGTGTGTGTGTGTGTGTGTGTGTGTGTGTTATAATTTTTAAGATTACCTGTCTGCTTTTAAGATCTGTCTTCTTAAGCTATTTCTGTATATATCACGTTTGTATTTTTTCTTGAGCTGGTGTGAGGCATTCTCTCTCTCTTTGCCCCTATTAGGGTACTCTCGCTGTCTGGCTCCAATGGGGCAGATTCTCACGATGGCTCCAGTGGGGCAGACTTTCACTCTGGCTCCAGTGGGGCACTCTCTCACTCTGGCTCCACTGAGGCAGACTCTCACTCTGTGTAACATAATCTTAGATCTCCTTCCAACAACAACATTGTCACCACCACTGCCGTCGCTGCTGGGCCCTCAAGCTCTCCACTTCCAAAGGCCGTCATTCACAGCGGCTTTATGGTGGTGTTCTCTCGACAGTTCTCACCAGCGACAAAAATTGTCATGATAGAGGAGGGAAAGAGGAAAGGAAGATAGAGAGAGAGAGAGAGAGAGGGGGGGGGGGCGGAAGAAGGGAAGTGAGCGGGTGTAGTCTGAGTCCATCGTCCTTATTGTAGAATGCATCCTGCCCTGCCCGGGAGTATTCTTAGCAGCTGTATACATCTCTCTTCGGGAATGGAGGTCAGTGTAAACGGAGCATGCAGTGCCCTCTCCAGAGCTGTAAGCACGTCGTAATTGCTAGTTACACTCGTGTTATGGAAAGCTTGGCTTGTTTGGTGCGCCATCTGACCATACGAGGCCCGACTACTTCCTAATTGCGGCTCTTGTGAATTGCTTCCTAGACGGGTGCTTCTACAAGTCACGGCCGTGGAGGGGCTCTGGTGATGGTGATACTCTCACACCACCATCATCATGGATCTGTCCACATTTAAACGTTGCTCAGGGCGATACTGACGATAATTAAACGTTGTTCGAGGCAGAATTAGTGATAGGTAAACGTTATTCGAGACGGAACTAGTGAAAGTTGAATAACTTTGGCTATTACGCAGTCATAAGCTGGAGAATGTTAAGTGATGGTTGATAACTGTTGTGAGCAGAGTGAGAAAACTGTACGCCGATACGTTTTATTTTTGCTGAGATCCAGCAGCACCATCAGACGCTGATGCCGAGGGTTCAGCTGATATTATAACAAAACAAAACATAACTCTGGCTGTAAAAGCAAATCGTAAACTTCCACATTTCGCTACACAGCGCTCCAATCTTCCTCTCTGATTATAACAACAATACAGATATTAAGTTTGGGCTTTTGTTTCTCCCGTTACAAGCGAGGCAGTTAAATTCTAGTCACATGGGGAATTATGAAGATAGGATATTAGCCGAGGGAAGGTCGCCTGCGACACACACACACACACACACACACACACACACACACACATACACACACATACACACACATACACACATACACACATACACACATACACACACATACACACACATACACACACACACACACACATACACACACACACACATACACACACACACACACACACACACACACACACACACACACACACACACACACACACACACACACACACACATACACACACCAGAGTAGTCAATAAGTGGAATAGTTTGGGAAGCGATGTAGTGGAGGCAGGATCCATACATAGCTTTAAGCAGAGGTATGATAAAGCTCACGGTTCAGGAAGAGTGACCTAGTAGCGATCAGTGAAGAGGCGGGGCCAGGAGCTCGGACTCGACCCCTGCAACCTCAACTAGGTGAGTACAACTAGGTGAGTACACACACACACACTACCACACACACTACCACACACACTACCACACACACTACCACACACACTGACACACACACTACCACACACTACCACACACACTTCCACACGCACTACCAAACACACACACACACACACACACACACACACACACACACACACACACACACACACACGAGAGGACCTAGTAGCAATCAGTGAAGAGGCGGGGCCAGGAGCTATGAATCGATCCCTGCAACCACAAATAGGTGAGTACACACATAGCGGGGCCAGGAGCTATGAATCGACCCCTGCAACCACAAATAGGTGAGTACACACACACACACACACACGTACTCATATACAACAGGCCTAGTGTCTAATCGACATGTGCCTAGGACAAAATGGTAACTAACTAACACACACTACACAACAGTGCTGAGAATATTATCAGGTCCAACGCTACCCAGAGAGAGAGAGAGAGAGAGAGAGAGAGAGAGAGCCATCTAACGCCAGCAATACATTTGCAAAAGGGTCAGTTGCTATGCAGTGCGGGTGAGTCCGCTGGTCGTGCCCTCCTCCACCGCACATGTCTCCTCCAACAATACCTCTCTCTCGACCACCTTACAGTTTCGAACACTGCCACCTCTTCCTTGACCATCACATACATCTTCCCCCAGCACTAACCACCTCTTCCTCTAATTCCCCTATATTCCTAATTTTTCTCACCACGCCTCCCTCACCTCTCTCCTCACTGACCCCTTTCTCGCCCCCTCACCTTTTCACGTCACCTCCCACATGGGTTTAGGAAGAAAACCACTATCTATCGTCTTCACGTGTCAGTGACAACAAGAGAGAGAGGAGCAAGTGGGAGACCAGCCATGGAATGTTTGACGAGGAGATGCCAGGATGAGCACCTCTGACTCATTCCTATTTTCCTCATCTTTATTCTCTTCCTCCTTGTTTTTCTTTTTCTGCCTCGTCTCCTTTCGGTAGGTAAGACACATTGGCAACATTTAGGCAACTTTATTCCAAAACGTTTCGCCTACACAGTAGGCTTCATCAGTCGAGTACAGAAAGTAGGCAGGAGCCTACTTTCTGTACTCGACTGATGAAACCTGCTGTGTAGGCGAAACGTTTCGGAATAAAGTTGCCTAAATGTTGCCAGTGTGTCTTACCAAGTTGTCGGTATTGTATACCATTTTGATATTCACTCGTCTCCTTTCGTTCTTACTCCGTCTTTTCCTCTGCTGTTGCTCCTCGTCCTTCATTTCTCCATTGCCTTCTCCCACTTCTGCCCCTTTTTCTCATCCTGCTCCCCCTCATCCTTCGTCACTTCTCCATCGCCCCTACCCATGTCTGTTGTTATTCCTACACCACCTCCTCCTCTCTGCCTCCTCATCCCCTCTCCACTCTGCTCATTCCGACAGAAGCGGAAAATCAGGTGATTTATGGTGTAACTTAGATTGTCTCTATCCAGAGGCCATTTCTGAGACTAATGAACATGATGCCGGTGTAGTGGTCGCCATGGCCACTATTGTTACTTTGCTTTTACTCTTTTTTCTCGAGAAAGTGTGTGTGTGTGTGTGTGTGTGTACACGCACTCATTTATTTTGCCTGTTTGTGGGAGTGGAGTTTCGGATACTAGCTTTGCTGCTTCTTAAACTTCAAACGATTGGTTTCACAAGTTTCCTTTCTCATGGAAACATAAACACATATGCAGTTTAATGTGATCCTTTATTGACAACGTTTCGCCCACACAGTGGGCTTTTTCAAGTCACAAACAGATCTACCTGGGGTAACGAACGAACGAACGAAAGTTCAGGTAAGATCCCAAATGGGATGAGCGGGGAAGACGGGACAGACGAAGAATAGTGCTGGAGAGGAGTGTTCTTAGTCGTAGAAATAGAGCCAGGGCTTAACCCACCAGCGAAGGCGATCGTGGGACAGATATTGAGAAGAGAAATTCAGGCTCTAATGTTGGGACTCCAGTGGGGTGAGCGGGGAGGAAGGGACATGCGACGTTTAGCGCTAGAGAGGAGTGTAGAACTGGGCCATGTCTTAACCCAAAAGCTAAGGCGAACGTGGGTCAGAGAATGGTACCTCTCATAGAAGGTACCTGTCAGTGAATCCAAGGTTATTTGTAAATAGGGTTTGGAGCAGGATCATGCAAGGAGTAGAAAAGGTTGTGTTGATTTGTGGGTCTGCGAATGTCTTCAAGGAGAGTGGTCCAGTAGTTATGTCGTGTCTCAAGTTTGTCTATCCGTCTGTCACTGAGCGTCTTCCAGTACAGATTCAGCGCAGGGATGTCTAATTGCGCATGGAGACACTCGCTTGTGGCGAAGTCTTCCCACCTGACATCAAGCACCCAGCGCAGCGCCTTGTTCTGGACACGCCGCAGTTTAAGTAAGTTTGTTTTTGCTGCAAGAGAAAGGGCTAGAGGAGAGTAAGTTATCAGAGGACGAATTAGGGATTTGGTGCGTTGAGAGGCATGTTTCAGCTTGTAGAGGCCCGCAAGGGCCTTACTAGCTATTGCATGCCTTGAGTGAATGTGTCCATGTAAACGAAGAAGGTAGTCAAGATTAACGCCAAGGACAGTGACAGATTGTGTGATGGGGATGTAAGTGCGGGTGTCAGCTGTTCTGAGCTCGACAGGTAATGGAGGATCACGTTTCCTGTAGTTAAAATACGTAATGCTGGATTTAGCTGCATTGGTTTTGATCCTCCATTTTTGTTCCCAGATGGCTATCCTGTCGACCTCATTTTGTGTTATGTGTGTGAGTGTATCTATATTGGCATGAGTGATAAGTTGTGTAATGCCGTCTGCATAGGCTAGTGTGATGGAGTTGTGGTATACAGGTGTTGGAATGTCGTTAGTGTATAAAATGTAGAGGGTAGGGGAGAGGACAGATCCCTGGGGTGCTCCGGCTTTTAGTGTGAAGTAGTCAGAGTAACAGCCTTGGAATTTGATTCTCATGGTACGGCCATCTAGGAAGTTGCAGAGGAGTTTACGAGTATTGAGAGGCAGGTTGAAGTTAGTGCAGAGTTTGTACTTGAGCCCTTCGTGCCAGTGTCAAAAGCTTTTTCAACGTCTTTTGCAACCAGGGCTGTCCTATTTCTTTGTTTTGTGTTTATGTGGATGTAGTTGAGAATGATGTTAATGGCATCCTGTGTGGATCTGTGTGTTCTGAAGCCAAACTGGCCATCAGAAAGTAGAGAATTGTGTTCCAGGTATCTGCGAAGGCGATGATTGATGAGTTTTTCAAAGAGTTTTCCTAAAGTTTCGAGGAGGCTGATAGGGCGATAGTTTCTAGGGTCAGAGTGGTCTTTATTGGGTTTAGGAAGGAGGATAGCAGTAGCAGCTTTGAAGAGGGAAGGGAAGTATCCAGAGGCAAGGGAGACATTGAGGAGGTTTGTGTAGGCAGTAATGATAGTCAGGAAGGTGTTTTAGGATAATATGGTTTAGGCCAGAAGCACCAGGAGCCTTGGGAGGAAGGTGTCTGAGGAGAGTTTTAATGTCTGTGTTGGTGAAAGGAGTGTCGAGTTCTTGGGAGGAGGTAAGAGAGTCTAGATGTATGTGGCTGTCTGGTGTTGTTTCTTGTGTGTGTGCAGTGTTCCAGTGTTCTATGTTCTGAATGTGTTGAATAACGTTAGGGTGAGGTGGATGAGGGTGGAAGATGTTCTCCCAGATGTGTTTGAAGATATTGGTAGCAGCCTGCGGGTCAGAGATGTGTGTGTTGTTGTGGGTGATGTGTTTGAATTTATTGGTGGGAGTTGTGCCTCTGATTTTTTTGATAAAGTTCCAGAAGGCTTTAGTGTTTTTAATGGTATAAACCTTGGTAATAAACACCGACAAGTTGGTCTAGAAAGACACGTAAGCAAACACTATAACATAACGTTTCGGTCCTGGGACCACGTGCGTCACATCTCACTCTCCGCCTATATATATAATGTCTTTCTACCTCTGTATGTTAGAAGTGATCAAGGTCCCAGGACCGAAACGTTTTCTGGTAAATATGTTATAGTGTTTGCTTACGTGTCTTTCTAGACCAGTGTTTTTAATACGCTGTTTGTCTGCTTGTTGTATGAGTTGTGACCAGTGATTGTTGTGGTCTTGGTCTAGGCTGTGTAAAATATCGTTTCTAAGGTAAGTGAGATCTAATCGGACTTGATTAAATCTGTGTGTGTTGTAGAGGAAGCGGTTGTGGTAGCAGATAATTAGTCTTCTTGTTCTGTGTGACGGTTTGAAGGAATATCGAGTGGTGTGAATTTTCTTTGGTATTGCGATGTTGGCTGCTTGTGTAATGGTGTCCTGGATGAGATCAAGTTGAGTATCGATGCCAGAGATAGGTTTGTTGTTGTAGTCATAGGTGAGGTTAATATTGTCTATGTGTTGTTTGAAAGCATCCCAGTCAGCGTTCTGAATTTTTCTAACTTAACCCATTGCTGCGAATCCTGTCTTGGCTAGATATTTTTTAGCTCGCTATTTATATTTCCTTTATTTATTCCTGTTTTCCATTTATACACCTCAATCATATCACCCCTAATTCTACGCCATTCTAGAGAGTACAGATTCATGGCCCTCAGTCTATCCTCATAGGGAAGATTTCTGATACGTGGGATCAACTTTGTCATCCTCCTTTGCACGTTTTCCAGTGGATTTATATTCTGTAATACGGTGACCAGAACTGTGCTGCATAATCTAAATAAGGCCTAACCGAAGATATTTAGAGTTGACGAACACCCTGATGACTCCTATTATTTATGCTCCTTGATATGAAGCCAAGGATTCTGCTCGTTTTATTGCATGGTTTTATTATGCATGGTTGTCTTGGTTTTAGATTACTGCTAACCAGAACTCCCAAATCTTTTTCGCAATCAGTAATATTAAGATCTACATTATTTAGTTTTTATGTGGCATGTTTTTTTTCTTCTCCAATGTTTAGAACTTTGCATTTGTCTATATTAAGCTGCATCTGCCACTTCTCCGACCACTGCATCAGTCTATTCAAATCTTTCTGGAGTGCTGTAATGTCCTCATTTGAATGAATTAGGCCGCCTATTTTGGTGTCATCAGCAAACTTTCTTATGTCGCTGTTTATTCCCTCGTCAGTGTCGTTTATATAAATTGTGAACAAATGGCCCAACACTGACCCCTGTGGAACACCACTCGTGATGCGCCCCACTCTGAGTTCTCCCCATTGATGCAAACACTCTGCTGCTTAACTGTCAACCACGCCTCTACCCATGAAAAAATTCCTCCTCCTGTTCTGTGTTCCTTAATTTTCCTCAATAGCCTCTGATTTGGAACTCTATCAAGCCTTACTAAAGTCCAATACACAATATCATATTTATTACCTTGATCTACCTCCTCAAATACCTTCCTGAAAAAAGTTAGTAAATTCGTAAGGCAGGAACGCCCCTTTGTAAAACCGTGCTGAGATTCATTAATGATTTTTATCTTTCCAGATGGCTACGAATTGCCTCGACAGTTATTGATTCCATAAACTTTCCCACTAGGGAGGTAAGGCTTATTGGTCTATAGTTCAAAGCTAAAGACCTGTCTCTTGCTTTGCAAATAAGTGTTACATTTCCCATTTTCCACTTGTCAGGCACTATGCCAGTTTGTAGTGATATGTTGAAAAGAGGAGCTTAGCCAAAGGTTTGCTAATCTCCTCTTTACATTCCTTTAACACCCTTGCAAACAGTTCATCAGTGCCCGGGGATTTGTTCGGTTTTAATTTCTCTATTTGTCTGAGGACCATGTCACTAGTTACCCAAATCTTGCATAGTTTATTATCGTCCTGCTCTATATAATTTTTAATTTCTGGAATTTCGCTAGCATCTTCCTGAGTAAAAACTGAGAGGAAATAAGAGTTGATAATTTAACACATTTCCTTATCACTGTCACTGATCTGACCTGAGTTACTTTTGAGTGGGCCTTTCTTGTCCCTTATCTTACTTCTGTATACCTGAAAGAAACCTTTTGGGTTAGTCTTCGAATCCCTTGCCACTTTAGCTTCATAATCTCTCATAGCTTTTCTTATTCCCTTTTTATTTCTCTCTTTAATTGAATATATTGATTTCTTAACTACCCCTCTCCTCTTTTGATATGCCTATATATGCCTCTCTTTTGACCAATGAGCTGTTGTAATCTATTGTTTATCCAATTGGGATCATTTTTGGTTGATCTAATTTCCCTGCTTGGAACAAAAGTTGTCTGGACAGCTAGAACTATGCTCTGAAAAACGTCATATTGGCAACTAACACCACCTACCTGACCCATAGTCATGTCGTAACAGTTTAGCCCACCCAGGTAATTCCTCAGTCCCACGAAATTGGCCAAGCGGAAGTCTGGGACAGAGACTTGATTGCAGTTATTTGGGTAATTCCATGATATATTGAAACTAAGTGATTTGTGATTGCTTTCCCCAAGCTCATCATTAACCTCAAGATTATTAATTAATGATTCCTTGTTGGCAAAGAACCAAGTCTAACAGATTGTTTCCGCTAGTTGGTTCTGTCACAAACTGTTTTAAAAAAGCAATCCTGAATCGTATCAAGGAAGTCACTAGACTCAAGATTTCCTGCCATATTGTTGCAATTTGTCTAAAGTTAAAATCACCCATTAACATGACATTTTCATATCTAGACGCCTTATGAATTTCCTCCCAGAGCAGCTTACTGTACTTCCTATCAAAATTTGGGAAGCCTATAAATCACACCAAAACAGATTGTGTGTCCGATGCTTCTAATCTTATATCTTGTCTAACACAACATTTTAAATTATCTCTGACATACATCGCCATTCCACCACCTTTCCTGTTGACCCTATCAGTGTGGAATATTTTATAGCCTTGTATGCGGCATTCTTTCAGGTTGAACCAGGTCTCCGTTATAGCAATAATATCTATATTATCTGCACATGCAAGTATTCTTAGCTCATCTATCTTGTTTCTTAGGCTCCTACTATTAGTATAGAAAACCTTAAGGAAGTAGTCACACTCTGCCCTATACTGTCTGTCTTTGTTGATCTTCCCGCTACGGTTGTTCCCCTTCATCATCATTATTCTCTCTGCTCCCCCATACAGTGTCACGTTACACACTCCTCCCAGAGTGAAACCAAGTCACCGAAGACCAGCGTGTATTTACCAACCTTCCGCCTTATGTGGGAGATTCATCACTACTTGATGCCGGCGAAGGGCTCTTGATTCTGGTTATTGGAGCTATTTGTCTCCTTAACTGGATCAAACCTGACAACCTTCAGTTTCTCAGGTATTGTTTGGCAGTACTGACGGCACTGTGCCCATCCTTCTGTTAATATTTTTCCTTCTAGTGGCATTTTATTTTGCTTGTTCTAAGTGATCTATCTCTTCTGTTCCGCTCTACATCTACTGTTCCAATCTACATCTACTGTTGCACTCTACTTCTGCTGTTCTACTCTACTTGTACTGTTTCACTCTTCCTCGCCTGGTTCCACTAGTTCCACATGACCTGGTCTGATTACTCCTGTTCTCGTTACATTTGTTCCACTCTACCTGTTTTTAACTGGTCAAAGAAACAGTGATGGTGGTGTTGGATATCGTGTTGGAAATCATGATGGTGATAGTGGGTGTGGCTGTGACTGTTGGGGATAGCGCTGTTGGTGTTGGAGACAGCGGTTGCTGTGATGGTGGTTTTGGAGATAGTGGCGGTGGTGGAGATGGAGGTGGTGGTGGCGATGGAGATAAAGGTAGTAGTGGTGGTGGCGGTGTTGGAGATAACGGAGGTGATATGGGAGATAGCGGTTGGGTTGTGGTCCTGGAGATTGCGGTGTAAGTTGTGGCAGTGTTGGAGTTGGTGGTGGAGATAACAGTGGTGGTGAAGGTGGTGATCTCACCACTGCTAAAGGTGGTGTTGGAGATAGTGAGGTAGTGTGATCCCTGAACACTGTGTTGAGACCATGGTCCTGTGTTTGGGCCAGTGGCCCAGCGTTCGGGCCAGGAGTGTTGGGAGTGTCATTCAGCTGTGTACACTTGACTGTCTTCTCTATATTGGCTGATCCGTCCAGGAAATTGAGAAGGAAGGGTTTCTTTTGTTGTGTGTCTGCTGGGTGCCTGGCACTCACTCTCAGCAGCAGCAGGTCACAGCACCAACAAGAGCAGGTCGTAGTAATAACAGTAACAGCAGGCCACCGCATCAAGAACAGGTCATAGTACCAGCAGCAGGTCACAGTATCAAGAGTAGGTCATATCAACAGCAGGTCACAGTATCAACAAGAGTAGGTCATATCAGCAGCAGGTCACAGTATCAACAAAAGTATCAGCAAAAGCAGGTCATAGCTGCAGCAGGTCACAGTGCCTCTACTGGGAGGGATGATGTAGGGTGAAGAACAATAATTGTTGAAGGTAACATTTCAGCACTGACGTGATGTAATTATCTATGTAAAACATTGAAACAAAACATTCTGCCGCGAGGAGCACTGTACCAGGAGGAGCACTGTACCAGGAGGAGCACTGTACCAGGAGGAGCACTGTACCAGGAGCAGTACTGTACCAGGAGGAGCACTGTACCAGGAGGAGCACTGTACCAGGAGGAGCACTGTACCAGGAGGAGCACTGTACCAGGAGGAACACTGTACCAGGAGGAGCACTGTACCAGGAGGAGCACTGTACCAGGAGGAGCACTGTACCAGGAGGAGCACTACCAGGAGGAGCACTGTACCAGGAGGAGCACTGTACCAGGAGGAACACTGTACCAGGAGGAGCACTGTACCAGGAGGAGCACTGTACCAGGAGGAGCACTGTACCAGGAGGAGCACTGTACCAGGAGGAGCACTGTACCAGGAGCAGTACTGTACCAGGAGGAGCACTGTACCAGGAGGAGCACTGTACCAGGAGGAGCACTGTACCAGGAGGAGCACTGTACCAGGAGGAGCACTGTACCAGGAGGAGCACTGTACCAGGAGGAGCACTGTACCAGGAGGAGCACTGTACCAGGAGGAGCACTGTACCAGGAGGAGCACTACCAGGAGGAGCACTGTACCAGGAGGAGCACTGTACCAGGAGGAACACTGTACCAGGAGGAGCACTGTACCAGGAGGAGCACTGTACCAGGAGGAGCACTGTACCAGGAGGAGCACTGTACCAGGAGGAGCACTGTACCAGGAGGAGCACTGTACCAGGAGGAGCACTGTACCAGGAGGAACACTGTACCAGGAGGAGCACTGTACCAGGAGCAGCACTGTACCAGGAGGAACACTGTACCAGGAGGAACACTGTACCAGGAGGAACACTGTACCAGGAGGAGCACTGTACCATGAGGAACACTGTACCAGGAGGAACACTGTACCAGGAGGAGCACTGTACCAGGAGGAGCACTGTACCAGGAGGAGCACTGTACCAGGAGGAGCACTGTACCAGGAGGAGCACTGTACCAGGATGAGCACTGTACCAGGAGGAGCACTGTACCAGGAGGAACACTGTACAAGGAGGAGCACTGTACCAGGAGGAACACTGTACCAGGAGGAGCACTGTACCAGGAGGAACACTGTACCAGGAGGAACACTGTACCAGGAGGAACACTGTACCAGGAGGAACACTGTACCAGGAGGAACACTGTACCAGGAGGAGCACTGTACCAGGAGGAGCACTGTACCAGGAGGAGCACTGTACCAGGAGGAGCACTGTACCAGGAGCACTGTACCAGGAGGAGCACTGTACCAGGAGCAGCACTGTACCAGGAGGAGCACTGTACCAGGAGGAGCACTGTACCAGGAGGAGCACTGTACCAGGAGGAACACTGTACCAGGAGGAGCACTGTACCAGGAGGAGCACTGTACCAGGAGGAACACTGTACCAGGAGGAGCACTGTACCAGGAGGAGCACTGTACCAGGAGGAGCACTGTACCAGGAGGAACACTGTACCAGGAGGAACACTGTACCAGGAGGAGCAGCGTACCAGGAGGAACACTGTACCAGGAGGAACACTGTACCAGGAGGAACACTGTACCAGGAGGAGCACTGTACCAGGAGGAACACTGTACCAGGAGGAGCACTGTACCAGGAGGAGCACTGTACCAGGAGGAGCACTGTACCAGGAGGAGCACTGTACCAGGAGGAGCACTGTACCAGGAGGAGCACTGTACCAGGAGGAACACTGTACCAGGAGGAGCACTGTACCAGGAGCAGCACTGTACCAGGAGGAGCACTGTACCAGGAGGAGCACTGTACCAGGAGGAACACTGTACCAGGAGGAGCACTGTACCAGGAGGAGCACTGTACCAGGAGGAGCACTGTACCAGGAGGAACACTGTACCAGGAGGAGCACTGTACCAGGAGCAGCACTGTACCAGGAGGAACACTGTACCAGGAGGAGCACTGTACCAGGAGGAGCACTGTACCAGGAGCAGCACTGTACCAGGAGGAGCACTGTACCAGGAGGAGCACTGTACCAGGAGGAACACTGTACCAGGAGGAGCACTGTACCAGGAGGAGCACTGTACCAGGAGGAGCACTGTACCAGGAGGAACACTACCAGGAGGAGCACTGTACCAGGAGCAGCACTGTACCAGGAGGAGCACTGTACCAGGAGGAACACTGTACCAGGAGGAGCACTGTACCAGGAGGAGCACTGTACCAGGAGCACTGTACCAGGAGGAGCACTGTACCAGGAGCACTGTACCAGGAGGAGCACTGTACCAGGAGGAGCACTGTACCAGGAGGAGCACTGTACCAGGAGGAACACTGTACCAGGAGGAACACTGTACCAGGAGGAACACTGTACTAGGAAGAGCACTGTACCAGGAGGAACACTGTACCAGGAGGAACACTGTACCAGGAGGAGCACTGTACCAGGAGGAACACTGTACCAGGAATAAATGTTCATGGTTTGATGACGGATTTGGTGTATGGTTATAGCGTGTGTGTGTGTGTGTGTGTGTTTACATGGTCGTAAACCCACAATGATTGATTAGATGAATTGATTGGTGGAGTGAATGGTAAGGACGGAGGTGGATGAGAGGGAAGTGATGGATGGTGAATGGCAGCTACCAGAAGACAGAATTGCTTGGAGGATGGAGCAGGAGGAATGGAGGAAGGCAGGAAGAGGAAAGGCAGAGGAGTAAGAGGAGGATCCTTGAAGAGTTGGGAAGAATTGTGTAAAGGCTGAAGTGTTTCGCCTCTAAAATGGCGCTCTTGTAACTCTCGTAATTCTTTACCCCTGTTTCCCCCCCTCCCTCCTCCATCATCCCCCCCCCTCTCTCTCTCTCTCTCTCTCTCTCTCTCTCTCTCTCTCTCTCTCTCTCTCTCTCTCTTTCTCTCTCTCTCTCTCTCTCCCTCCCTCCCTCCCTCCCTTATTCCTCCCTTTCCTACTCTATCCTTCCTCTCCGTCTTCTTCTCCCCCTCCCTCTTTCTTCTCCCCTCCCCTTTCTTCCTCGCTCTCCTTTCCCTCCGGTACTGTATAATTGGTATTGTGTGTAATATGTGTGTTGACATTTTTTAATATATATGTATATATATATGTTTTGTGTGTGCTCATTTGCTTATGTGTTGTGTTCATTCCGCGTGAGTGTCGACTGCCATGCTGTGTACACAGTTACGTGAATTAACACTGTGAGTTTTTTCTTTGATCTTTCTCTAAACTAGACTATCTACCTGGCCTCTCTGATAAACTAATTTAATATAAAGCAACTTAGCCTTGCCCAACTTACCTTTGGGAGAGTCCACGTTGACTAGTTGTTACCTGGTTGTTGCCAATGTTCTAAGACGGACCGAAACGTCTTAAGTTTCGTAAGTGCGGGTTCGTGAATATTCCTGTTACTCACCGTATCAGCCACGAACACATGAGGTGGAACGATGCCAAGCTTATCAAGGGAGAGGATATAAGTAAACACCATTGTTTAGAATCTACTGACTGGTAAAACTTGATAAAATGTCACATTATTGCATTTGTGTACTTTTACCTAATAGATTTACACTACACAGAGATGTCAAGACGTTATTAACCACCACCACCACCACCACCGCCGCCGCCGCCGCCACCACCACCACCACCGCCGCCGCCGCCGCCGCTGCTGACCTCCATACTCTTGTATATTTATCAGCTTTTATGCCTATTGGATGTAGATAAATGGTTCAGAGAGCCGACAAGTTGATAAATTAGACATATATGCAACACCTGGCTATCTTTGTGAAAACGTTTCGCCACACAGTGGCTTTATTAGTCCAATACAAAGAAGAATGATGGTGAAGATTAGGAGGAGTTTAAGATCATCAGTCCCTCAACCTGGAGTGGATATAATCAGTCTATCCTGATGGACTGATTACATCAACTCCAGGTTGAGGGACTGATTACCTCAAAGCTCCTACTAATCTTCATCATTTTTCTTTGTATTGGACTGGTGAAGCCACTGTGTGGCGAAACGTTTCCACAATAAAGATAACCAAGTGTTGCTTATTGGATTAATAAATGTCGCTCCTTTGTGGGTGAAACGTCTCGTTAATTAGGTTGCCTCGCGTTATATAAGTGTCTTGTATACATTTCTTGAAATTATGTATCTTATAAAACCATCCCCCTCCCTTCTTCTTATTCCTCTTTATTTATCCCTTATTACCCTCCTTTCTCCTTCCCTTTTACATCTTTTTCTCTCTTCCTCTTTCCCAAATTTTTTCTTCCCTCCTTTCTCTGTCTCCTTCAAGTCTTCGTCGCTCACACACAGGAAGGTGTGACGACAGAGACAGATCTCTAGTGTAGAGAAAAGTGTCAAGAGTTAATACTAAGAACGTGGTTATCATCTGCTGCTCCCTCTATCTCTCTCCCTCTCTTTCCCTCCCTCCATCTCTCCCCTCCCTCCCTCCTTCGTCTGCAGCCTCCATGGGCAGATAACAGCGTCCTTAACGCTAACTCTGACAGTTTAAGGGAAGACAGTTTTAAATTCCTAATTATAGCGTTTATCTTGGAGCTGGCTTGAGGGATTCTTTTTCTGAGCGAGGCATGACGCCGGGGAATGTTAAGATTTTAATTAGGTATCCATAGAAGGAATATATTTTATCAGATATTCACCACTGGAATATTTTTATTAGTACTCAAGATAGGAATGTATTTTATTGTTGTAGCGTCCTGGTAAAAGGTAGTATAGTCTCGGGTATCCCTGTTACATCCTGGTGCACGGTAGTATGGTCTTAGGTATCCCTAATACAACATCCTGGTGCTCGGTAGAATGGTCTCAGGTATCCCTGTTAACAGCATCCTGGTGCACGAAAGTATGGTCTTAGATATCCATATTACAGCATCCTGATACAGGGTAGTATGATCTTGGGTACCCCTGTTACAGCATCCTGGTGCAGGATATCATTATAGTCTAAGTTGTTAAAGACGCTACAGCAGCAGAATCTAAAGAGCGATGGTTAAGTCGGAGCTTGTAGTTGGCAGCTGCGTCAGCAGGTGAAACAAGCAGTAGTGACTTGTTAGTTGGTAGTCGGCAACGACAGCAGGTGGTGTTCAGGACGACCTCGTTCGACCTAAATTCGAAATGATGGAGAGGATGCTGGTGAGGGTGGAGGGCAGACTCAGGAGATGAAGATGAATGTGTGGACGAGAGATGAGAATGAAATGATAGGTCATGAGCCGTAAATGCCTCCTCTTTCTGGTTCTCCACCACCCTGGGTCCCTCCATCACTGGGTCCCTCCATCACCTTGGGTCCCTCCATCACTCTGGGTCCATCCATCACCCTGGGTCCATCCATCACCCTGGATCCCTCCATCACCCTGGATCCCTCCATCACCCTGGATCCCTCCATCACCCTGGATCCCTCCATCACCCTGGGTCCCTCCATCACCTTGGGCCCCTCCATCACCCTAGGCACCTCCATCCTCCTCCACTACCTCCCCCACTTCTGTCCTCACCTCCATCACCCTGGAATGCTACATCCCCCTTCCCACTCCCTCCCCAACACCTCCCCCGCCTGTCCTCACCACTGCTGCAGATCATGCCGCGTCTCTCATCGTCTCCTTCGCTCGCTTCTTTTATCGATTCCTTCACAGCCTCCGTCACTGTCCTTCACAGCCTCCATCACTGTCCTCTTCACAGCCTCCGTCACTGTCCTTCACAGCCTCTGTCATTACGTCACTGCTTCACAGCATCATCGTCTCATTTTCGTGTTACTCACTACTACCATTATTACTATCCCTATTATTATCACCACCACCATCAGCATCACCACCACTACTACCACCAGCAGCCGTGAGGACGTCATACATACAATTTACTCTTTGACAACTGGAATCACTGTGGGTCGTGGGTTGGGTGATGCCAATTTACACTTATTCACGTACATATGAAATGTTCCCTGACACCGTTTGAGCACCACCGCGTGAACACCACCAGCAGGGAAACTACTGGTGGTGCTTGCCTTAATAAGAACCCAGCATCTCTCTCGGAGTAAATGGTGGAGATATTTCCCCTTACGTCTAAATTTACACATTCCTGACCGATGACGTGAAATGTTTCCTGGACATTGATTACGGAATGTGAAAAGTAGATTCTGAATAGCTTTACCTTCGTTCTTAATATTATTTAAGTAACATTACAGTAACGGTAGTGGATCAGAGAATACCTGACAGGGAGGCAGTAACAAGTCATGGTACCAGATGAGGTATTACAAAGGGTGCCTGTGACGAGCGGGTTTCCACAGGGGTCAGTCCTAGGACCAGTGCTGTTTTTCGTATATGTGAATGACATGACGGAAAGGATAGACTCAGAGGTGTCCCTGTTTGCAGATGATGTGAAGTTAATGAGAAGAATTAAATCAGATGAGAATCAGGCAGGACTCCAAAGAGACCTGGACAGGCATGACTTAGCATTTGGCTAGGTTAAATTCGAGCAACTGGCTGCTCGAATTTAACCCAGCCAACTACAAAGTCATGAAGATCGGGGAAGTATACGCAGACATAGTATAGGCTAGGTGGCCAAAGATTGCAAACCTCACTCAAGGAGAAAGATCTTGGGGTGAGTATAATACCGAGCACGACTCCGAAAGCACACATCAACCAGATAACTGCTGCAGCATATGGGCGCCTGGCAAACCTGAGAATAGCGTTCCGATACTTCAGTAAGGAATCGTTCAAGACACTGTATACAGTGTACGTCAGGCCCATACTGGAGTATGCAGCACCAGTTTGGAACCGACACCTGGTCAAGCACGTCAAGATATTAGAGAAAGTGCAAAGGTTTGCAACAAGGCTAGTTCCAGAGCTAAGGGGAATGACCTAGGAAGAAAGGTTATTGGAAATAGGCCTGACAACACTGGAGGACAGGAGGGCTAGGGGAGACATGATAAAGACATACAAAATATTGCGAGGAATAGATAAGGTGGACAGAGACAGAATATTCCAGAGATGGGACACAAAAAAAGGGGTCACAATTGGAAATTAAAGACTCAGATGAGTCAGAGGGATGTTAGGAAGTATTTCTTCAGTCACTGAGTTGTCAGGAAGTGGAATAGTCTGGAAAGCGAGATAGTGGAGGCAGGAATCATACATTGATTTAAGACGAGGTATGATAAAGCTCATGGAGCAGGGAGAGAGACGACCTAGTAGCACTCAGTGAAGAGGCGGGGCCAGGAGCTGAGTCTTGACCCCTGCAACCACAAATAGGTGAGTACACACACACAGACACCTGGACACACAATAGATGTGAGAGTGACTCGAGAGCTCGTGAATGTCCTGAGTACAATCAGCTAATGAGTACGAGAATTGGAGTACAAACTATTGCATTTCATGAAGCACCAAACCCGTGTGGGCCACACAGCGCATGTCGTTGGGAAAACTCGCTTCTCCGTCCGCTAATCATTGCCCTGTTGTTGATCAATCAGGCTGTCGGGAATGCCTCTGTGGAGAGTCAAGGAGAATGGAATTTTGTGAAAAATTTCACACCGTAATCTCTAGTGGACAAGAGTGTGAGTGCGGTGTGATAGCCCAGAGTGAAATAGTTCAAGGAGTTATGGCTTTTCCTGGCTGGCTTTAACCTTAGTCAAGTAGGCAGGATTTTTCATGTTGTCTCATCAGAACGGCGAGGATTTATAAAAGGGTAAAGGATTTACAAGAAGGTAATATTGACAAGAGGATAAGGGTTAATAAGAGTTAAGAAGGTAAGAATTAGCAGTAAGGTGAATTAACAAGAGGGCAAGGATAAACAAGAGGGCAAGGATAAACAAGAGGGCAAGGATAAAAAAGAGGGCAAGGATAAACAAGAGGGCAAGGATAAACAAGAGGGCAATGATAAACAAGAGGGCAAGGATAAACAAGAGGGCAAGGATAAACAAGAGGGCAAGGATAAACAAGAGGGCAAGGATTAACAAGAAAGTAAGGATTTACTGGTATTCTCTGTGATCCAATACAAGGACGGCCAGGTTATTGGGATTTACATGATCTTATATCAGGAGTTTGAGAATTTATGGACATTTTCATGGCCCAATCTGAGGAGGATAACGTTGTCTTGATTGTCCTGATTTTCCCGAGAGTAGAACCTTATTGTGTGTTGCCAGAACCTTGTTTATTACTAGAACCTGATCTGATGGTGGCAAGGATTATGTTGCTACTTTATTGAGAGACACTCAGAAAACTATTCTGATTTATGTCAGGTGACCTCTGGTCCAGTGATGTCAGGTGACCTCTGGTCTAGTGATGTTAAGTCAGGTGACTTCACATCAGAAGGTGACATCAGGTCAAAAGGTGGCTTCAGTCTGGGGACTACGTCAGTTGACCTCATGTCAGAAGGTGACTTCCGTTCAGAATAAAAATATATACCCCTCTTTTTTACACACCAAGATAACGAGTGTCTTGTAGACCGTCTCGTTTCCTTCCCTTCTCCCCTGCCCCTTAACCTGCCTTTCTCCCCAGCCTCTGTTCCCTGTCTGTTTTTCCTGCCTTTCTTCCCTGTCTCTCCCCCGCCTGTCGACCTCTATTACCCCCTAGCCTATATCCCTCCCCTGCCATCCTGCCACTCTCTCTCTTTTTCATATCTCCCTTCTCACATAAGAAAGAAGGAACACTGCAGCAGGCCTTCTGGCCTATGCGAGGCAGGTCCAATTCTCCTACCGGGTTAAGCCAATGCCTTGACCTAGCCAGGTCAGTCACATTCACTTAAGGAAGGAGCACGGCATCTGACCTAGTAGCACAAACTAGTCAAAGTCCAAACCACACCCACTCATGTACTTATCCAACCTATTTTTTAAAACTACACAACGTCTTAGCTTCTATGACGGTACTCGGGAGTTTCTCACTCATCCACAACTCTTACCAAACCAGTGCTTTCCTATATCCTTCCTGAATCTGAATTTTTCCAGTTTAAAATCATGCTGCGAGTCCTGTCTATGCTAGATATTTCTAGCACGCTATTTACATCCCCTTTATTAATTCCTGTTTTCCATTTATACACCTCGGTCATATCCCCCCTAATTCTACGCCTTTCTAGAGAGTGCAGATTCAGGGCCCTCAGTCTGTCCTCATAGGGAAGATTTCTGATTTGTAGGTGAATGGTTCAGAGAACCGACATGTTGATAAATTAGACACATGTGCAACTCTTGGGTATCTTTATTGAGGAAACGTTTCGCCACACAGTGGCTTCATCAGTCCAAACAAAGGAGAATCTTGAAGAACAGGAGGAGAATGAGGTAATCAGTCCCTCAACCTTGAGTCGATGTGGTCAGTCCATCAATCTATTCAAGATTGATGGACTGACCACATCGACTCAAGGTTGAGGGACTGATTACCTCATTCTCCTCCTGTTCTTCAAGATTTTCCTTTGTTTGGACTGATGAAGCCACTGTGTGGCGAAACGTTTCCTCAATAAAGATACCCAAGAGTTGCACATGTTTAATTTATCAAGATTTCTGATACATGGGGTCAACTTTGTCATCCTCCTTTGTACGTTTTCCAGTGGATTTATATTAATTCTGTAATACGGTGACCAGAACTGTGCAGCATAATCTAAATGAGGCCTAACTAAAGATATATAGAGTTGAAGAACAACCTGAGGACTTCTATTATTTATACTTCTGGATATGAAGCCAAGGATTCTGTTCGTAGAGACGTCACTTCTTTTTTTATTTTCTTGCATTGTGGCTATCTCTGAAACAAACACACAAACACACACACACACACACACACACACACACACACACACACACACACACACACACACACACACACACACAACAACACACAACAACACACATGGGGGTGTTGACACAGTGGTAATGGCACGAGCGCCTCGGAGAAATTCACTGTCGTGCCGAGACGTCGTGCCTCATAGTAGGAGGTGGAACCCATGCTAATTAGGTGCTCTTCACACCGTGGGCGGCGTGGGAACCACGTTGCCCACGCCATCCACGGCGAAAACCCTAACCCACGCTATCCACGACACCGTGTCATTCAGCTACCCACGCTGCCATACCATACATTCATTCCACGCCCCCATGCCAGTCACTTCACGCTTCTCACTCTACCACATAATGCACGCCATCCACAGTACTAGGCTATCCACGTCTTCCGCACTATCATCCCGTTCTATTTTGGTCGTCTTGTTTCTCCTGAGGAAAATATTTTGCTTCGTTGAAATGAGTGCAAAAGAAACACAAAAGAGTAATCCTAGCACAAGTCTGTGGTGTCGTAACACACTCTCCCCTCCCCCATCCTCCCTCCCTCTCTCTCTCTCTCTCTCTCTCACACCATAGAAAAATCATCCGTCTGAGACGAACTACCAGCCAGACACTGGAAAAGTCTGGACGTAAATTTGCCTACTTACAGTAATGTTACCAAATCAATAACAGGCAAAGTGCCAAGTGACAGACGCTGAAAAATGTATATAACTCTAGTATTCCAGAGCTGGCAAATGTAACTACAATATTGAAAACTTAGCAAATGTAATTCCGGTACTCGTAACTCCAGTGTTTCATGGAGGAGGCAGGATAGTTCTTAAATTACTGACTCCTTAGCCCTATTTCAATTTTGGAAACTCTAATGCAAGTCGTAATTATTATAAGAGTGTCAGAAGAATTCCAACGTAACAATTCATTAAGCAAAATTCAAGATAGTTCTCAAAAATGAAAGATAGTGCTTAAAATATTTGCTAGAGTTGTTCTATTATGAAGCGTTCGAAAAAGAGATCTTATGATTTTCACACATGCTATTCTCATTTCCAGTGTGTGCATGCATATGTGTATATATATATATATATATATATATGTAATTGTGTGTGTCTGTGTCTGTCTATGAGTGTACAAATTGTGATAAAAAGTCGTTGCACATACAGTGTTCCTTGCTTTATAGAAAAAAATCGTGAAGGACCAAACGTCAAATTTCAGGAGTGTCATGATGTTAGGGATAAAACTAACTTGAGGCTTGGATCAATAACTAGCTCAACAACAGACGTTTTTAAATGTACAGCCCCCTTTTTATTTCTTCTTTCATTTGTGTCTGTGAATGGTTTCACAGTTTCCAGACTAACGTCTAGGTGCGAGCAGTAAAGCCAGAACAGTGCTGTGTGTGGTGTTGTGGCATCAAGTAACAAGCGCATGATGTTCAGTTTTGCTGTCTAGATGACATAAAAGCCGAAGATAAAGAGCAGGAGGTGCAGAGAAGAGCAAGAAAGTTCTAATCTTCATTTAGAAACAATCATTTGGAAGAAAACTCGTAACAAACTGTTGAGTCTTGGGAAACTGAGACTGCGAAGAGATTTTGTTCAAACCTTCAAGATATCAAAAAGATCTAGCGTATTGACTTACGAACAACTGTTCGATCCTTCAAGTTACTAAACATATCTGGCAAACAGACTTACAACAAACTGTGCTAAAGCAACTGACTAAATATCGTGGTAGAACAGCATGGAACTACGAGGTAATAGGTACGTAATTGTAAAGGCATTTTTACAAATATAAATGAAACGCGGGATAACAGTGCTCACTGAGGTTGTCTGTGTAAAAACAATATACTCAATTAAGAACCAGTTGGGTAAGCACTTGGCAAGAATCAGCTTTAACTAGATAAAATGGAAGTGCTTGCTGTGGCTGCTGGAGCCCTGACGCTTGTTTACAAACTAATCAGAACTCTCAGATAAGAATGGAGCAAACATGGGGTCATAGAAGGGGTAATGGTGGAAGTGAAAGTAGTGGTGTTAGTAGTAGAATGACCAGCGATGTGATAGTATACTGTGGTGTTGGTAGTAGTAGCACCAGTGGTGTGATAGTAGGGGTGTTGGTAGTAGTAGCGCCAGCGGTGTAAGTGATCGTAGTGGTGTTGGTAGTAGCACCAGCGGTTGTTGGTAGTAGTAGCAGCATCAGCGGTTGTTGGTAGTAGTAGCAGCATCAGCGGTTGTTGGTAGTAGTAGCAGCACCAGCGGTTGTTAGTAGTAGCAGCACCAGCGGTTGTTGGTAGTAGTAGCAGCACCAGCGGTTGTTAGTAGTAGCAGCACCAGCGGTTGTTGGTGGTAGTAGCAGCACCAGCGGTTGTTAGTAGTAGCAGCACCAGCGGTTGTTGGTAGTAGTAGTAGCACCAGCGGTTGGTAGTAGTAGCAGCACCAGCGGTTGTTGGTAGTAGTAGCAGCACCAGCGGTTGTTAGTAGTAGCAGCACCAGCGGTTGTTGGTAGTAGTAGCAGCACCAGCGGTTGTTGGTAGTAGTAGCAGCAGTATTTGTGTAAATCCAACTCTGTTTACACCTTCCAACTGTGTAAACATGTACATATTTTATACATCATAATGATAGTTTCACCCACTTTTGCAAGCGGTCACTGTAAGCAAAAGATGTTGAGGGAAAGGAAATAGAGCCTGTTGCTATATAGTCATAACCTCAACTATTTATACATAGGAGAGATAACTCTAGATATTTTCGATAAAGACAGCTAGATGTTGTGTTACAATCTTTTTCATGTACTAGTTCTCTCTCTCTCTGTCTCTCTCTCTCTCTCTCTCTCTCGCTCTCTCTCTCGCTCTCTCTCTCGCTCTCTCTCTCGCTCTCTCTCTCGCTCTCTCTCTCGCTCTCTCTCTCTCCCACACCCAGAGAAAAATGTGATATTCTTGGCGCCTGTCATGTATTCAGGCATAACATTTTTACCAAGCGTCACAAATGCCACTCTCTGGCCAATGTGTAAACCCATGGACACCTCTTTTTATATTGCTTCTTAATGTAAGCGTTTGTGAAGTAGATAGGTGGGTGTGTACGTGCACGTGCGAGTATGTATCTGAGGGTGAGTATACGTGCATTGGTGTGCTCACCAGGCGTGCGTGTTTGTACGTTTCTCCTGTTTCGTGCGAACATACCCTAGTTTGTATTTGTGTGCGTTAACGTTTGAGCTCATGCGCATGTATGTGCGTGCGCATGAGCTTAAGTATTGCATGTATGTGCTGTTGTGCGTCCGTGTGTAAATGCGTGCCCACTGGTTTTCAGTCTTCCCTAATCTTGCCACTGCCCCTTACCTTCAGTGCCACGAGGTCGACATCAGTCTCGTTCCTACCACAAGTTTCTACACGCACGGCATAAAAATGTTAACTTCTGTTGATGTCCCGAGAATTGAACGGACAGATTCCGTGGCAAAGGCTGCTGTAACTAGTCCACTTTGTTGCAGAGTTTTGCCTTACAGTGACTTAATGGACCATATCCACAGTTATGTCCATGGGAAATGATGGACCCGGTGGGCACTGCAGACGAGCAGCAAGCTAGACAGGTTATGGCAGGACGTGAATGTTTAGCTCACCTTCAACAGGAGTCGTTACTTTGAAAGTTTGCCTCTTATGTATTTAAGAACATAAGGAAGGAGCACTGCAGCAGGCCTACTGGCCCATACTAGGCAGGTCCAAGTCACCTATCGGCCTAAGCTACTGGCCAAAGCTAGTCAGGTGCAAGTCACATCCACTTAAGAAGGATGGAGTACTGCGTCAGACCCACTAGTGCAAGCCAATCAGTTCCAACTCACACCCACCCATGTATCTATTTAACCTATTTTTAAAACTACACAAGGATTTAGCTTCACTGACGGTAATCGGGAGTTTGTTCCACTCGTCCACAACTCTCT
>NC_091327.1:25054919-25067419 GCF_038502225.1 Cherax quadricarinatus
TACATTCAACAGCAGCAGCATCAGTAGCAGGAACAGCATCAGCATCACTAGCAGCTGTATCAGTTACAATTGAAGTGTGGTACACGTAATGCTCCGTAACCTTGACTGTGAGTAAGGATCAGTGGTGCTTTCTGTAATTCTGTATTTCTCAGCAGTGTGTATTGTCCTTGTGTCCTTATCTCTGTTTTTCTGTATATGTATAATGCAGCTAGAAAATATATGTATCAAATTCTGTTTCGCCTTAAATCTATGTTATTTGCCATATGCTGTTTACATGAATTTATTTACGTTGTATTAATCCACATAGAAGTGTAGAAGAATGTAAAATATTTTATAGTTGTTTTATCTACCACCATGCCAGAGTATATTAAGTACTATGTTTATTATTGACATTTTATTGCAAAGATGCTTCTTATCCTGGTAAACTGAGATCAACCGTGGTTGATCATGACTTGTTCCTTCAAGGTCAAGGTCAGTATAGTTAACTGGAGGGTCAAGGGTAACATTCATACTAGCGTTATTCAGAAGTAGATGATTATGCTTACTACTGCACTGTATGTGTGAGAGAGAGAGAGAGAGAGACTGGTGCCAACTTGCAGTATCTTCTCTCACAGGTTTCCCCTTGTTCCTCAACCACCTCGTTGCCGGTCATTACTTCCCTCCTAAACAACCGCCACTGTTTCATTGCTACTCGTTACTCCCCTCCAAAACAACTACTTCGTTGCCAGTTATTGCTCTCCTCGAAAACAAGCCCTTCGTTGCTGGTCATTATTCGCCTCTAAAAGAGCAACCATTTCATTACTAGTCGTTAATCCCCGTCACAACAACCAGTACTAATCTACTAGTCGTTAGTCCCCCTTCACAACAACCAGTACTTCGTTACTAGACGTTATTTTCCCGTTCAGAACACCCACTTCGTTACTAGACGTTATTTCACTTTACGATCTCCCTTTACGGAGTCACTGCCGGGTCACCACATGGGGAAGACTCGGGCCAGGACCCGTCCTGGCGAACTTGTACCCTTTACAACAATCACTTCGTTACTAGACATTTTTCCCCGTTCACCACAACCACTTCGTTAGTAAACGTTATTCACCATGTTACAACAACAACCACCGTGCTTTTTTTTTGTTCATTAATTCTTTTACCTTCAACGACAATCCCGTGTTGTGTCTGAGACGACGGAGTTGGGGACGACACAGCTTACGAGTCACTCGTGTTTCTGCTGCACGACGGTCGTGGACAATCCTCGCAATCTGTACGAATGAAGATTTTTTTTACTGTGTGATCTGCTGAAACGAAGTGATGCTATCAATGGACGCCTCCCCCTTCCCCCCTCTCTCTCTCTCTCTCTCTCTCTCTCTGTCTGTCTCTGTCTCTCTGTCTCTCTCTCTCTGTCTCTGTCTCTCTGTCTGTCTCTGTCTCTCTGTCTCTCTCTCTCTCTCTCTGTCTCTCTCTCTCTCTCTCTCTCTCTCTCTCTCTCTCTCTCTCTCTCTCTCTCTCTCTCTCTCTCCCTCCCTCCCTCCCTCCCTCCCTCCCTCCCTCCCTCCATGTAGCCCCGTAACACTTCACACTTTCTAATTTATTTACATTAATAGCTATCCTGTCTCCGTCCAGTTTCCCGTCTCTACCGTCACAGATGGATGTCTCTCTGAGAGGCAGGGGGCTTCAATTGACTAATAATTCTTTTATTTTTATTCTTTAACTTGATTTGTTATTCAAGACGCGCACCTGGATAAACGAAAGATGAACGTTGATAAAGTGAAAGAATTGAGAGAGAGAACCCTGTGACATTCTTAACGAAACATTCCATATCTGCTGGTGAGGCCCCACACCCCATTCCTACACTCCACATCCCCACTCTTCATCCCTCCATCCCACCCTCCACCCCTCGTATCACTCTTCCCTCTACCTAGTACCCTCCACCCTACTCTCCCTCACAACCCTCCACCATTATCGCACGACCGATCACTCCACATATTTTCTGTAAAGGTTAATTCCTTTAATCTTTGTACGTGGAGGACAAGTGGCACAACAAGGAGAAAAACTGTTAAGGAGAAGTATGAAGACAGGCAGGGGAATTAGGAAGAAAAGGGTGTTTGGGGGAGAGAGAGAAAGAGTGGAGGGGAAGGAAGAATGCAGAAATATGTGTGAATGTGAAGAGAGTGAAAATGAGTGTGTATGGGAGGGCTGAGGGAGGGATGGACTAGAAGCAGAATGTTAAATGATAGAGAAGATAAACAGAGAGCGACAGATATTTGTAAAGACAGTAATGAAAATCTTGTGAAAAGACAGGTGATGGTGACATAAGAGTGATACACTCTGTCACCCACTTAAGAACCATTGTGTGTGTCCATTAACTGAATGGGTAATACTGTATAGCTTTATCTAGTCTTAATCTCTCCCTTATATCCATGGACATAGGGTCGACCTGGGCTTTTAGGACGAGCATAATTAAATGTCTTCCTTTTAATTAAACAAAAGTGGATAAGCCAACAGTGTGTTGCTACATAGGTCTAGAACTCTAGATGATATAGTTGCTCACTGGGAATAGCAAAGCCAGCTGTTTCCATGTCATATTCTGTCACGTTGGATGGGACTCGTACAGGGTGTTGAAATCTGGCAGGCTGAGCTGGGAGACTTCAGCAGGACAATGAGGATATCATCAAGTATACCAGAAAGGGTTCTCTCCAGCAGAGTTGGAGTTACTGTCACTTGGGAATTACCTTCTCTCAGGATAGCTTATTCAGTACACAGAAATGAAATTTTGTTGAAGATCTATCCGTCTTCCCACAGCTGGGGCAAGAGCTATACGTAGAAGACAAAAGGAAAGGGAAGGGAAGACTAATACGGATGTCATAATACATCTTACAGCGATATTCGCTTTGAAAAGTCTACGGAACTATAGTACCACGTTTAATTATCACAAGGTAAAATCTACGGAGTTTTAGTTTCGAGTTGAATTATCTCACGGTAAAGTCTACGGAATTATATTGCCACGTTTAATTATCACTCGGTAAAGTCTACAGAGCTACCGTAGTCCGTGTAATTATCTACACACTAGAGACTGTGCTACTTACCAGTTGTATGTATGGTGGGGGAGGGAGAAGGAATTTTCCTGATTCCGCTCCTTGTATTATCACATCACCAGACGTCGTTAATATATTATTACTCATAACCACGTGCTTACTAACCCAAAGGTGAAGTTGACCCCCGGGCAGGGTAAAAGGATCAGGGACACATAGGTAGAGGGAGTTGTGGGGAGGAATAGAAGGGATGTTACTGGACATGATGTGTAAAGAGGACGAGTAGGGAATGCGGGTGGCGGAAGGGAAAGACGGGGGAATTTTGAGTTGAAGAGAAGGAATTGATAGTGAAGAGAAGGCTAGATTCCGTCCGTTTTAGCTCTTTTTTGCTTCTTATTCTTTCCGTGTCCTTTCTTTGTAATTCTTATCGTTAATAGATATGTTGTAATATTTTTTGTGTCGTTTTTGAAATGTGATTGTAGTTGTGAGTGGACAACAATGGTGTAATGAGGACAGTAGTCAAGTAGAGGTATATGTTACAGAATAAGATTAAATAGGGACTACATATCGCTCTGTGTACAGCTCCACACGGAGTGAAACGTTGTCCCAATAAAAACTTACTGTGCATTGTGTGTCGTTTCTATTACTGATGTTTCGAGTGCATGGTTGTGAGTAACCTAAATCTCGTGTTGATGTTTGAATATTACATCACGCCAATAAAATACCGAAAAGTGATAAATTAGACACACGTTTCCCACCTGGAGACATCTTAATTTTGAAGACGTTTCCCCACTTAGTGGTTCTAACTTGTGAAAAACTGTATTTTCATACCTCCGTATAAAAGCCGAGCTCTGCCTCTCAGCTTGGCTTTTATGCCCCTCCGAGATATAACGGGTATATTACGTTTGTCTGTAGAATAATTGGTTGTTTGTGACTTACAAGGTGGCCGGACTTTCACCCACCCTCAGAGGTGCTAATGAGGGGGGAAGGTAAGGAAGAAACGACCTTATCGAATTTTATCTTCCCGCCCCCAGCCGTGTTACACATTCTTATGGCTGAGTGACCAGTGCGATCAAGGTATTTCGTAAAGATTTCTGCTACCACTATTACTGCTGCTACTACTACTAATACTACTATTACTAGTAGTAATAATAGTACTCCTTACACTGGCTGTTGATTCGTCCATAAATGTCGCAATTGCTAATACTATACTACGACTACGGCTACTAGTAATAATACCATCTTCCTCATATTATACTGGTTGTTAGTTCGTCCGTATATGTGGTAATATTCCCCAGTATTACCTTCTGCTAGTTTACATCGAGATATGAAACTTTTTCACTTTAGCTTTCATATTTCTCATTTTCTCACCTCACCACCACCTCTGATTTTCCTTCCCCCCCTTCCCTTCCCTTCCCCCCTTCCCTTCCCCCCTCCCTTCCCCCCCTTCCCTTCCCCCCCTTCCCTTCCCTCACTTTTTTCCCTCATTACTCTGATCACTTTCACATCTGTATTGCGCATCTTTTCTACCTAACTCCTCTTCTCTTACTATGTTTTATTGCATGATTTCTCTCCATCTGCTTCCTATGTTCTTATTTATGATTTGATTTCTTCATTTTTTTCTCTCTCTCCACTTCGTTGTGTTTTTCACTTTAATTCCACTCTTTTTTGTGTGTTCTTTATCCCTTCTTTAACTTACTTTATTTATATTTTACTTTTTTCGTCGAAGCCTCTCCTCCTCCTCCTATTCCTTTCTTTCCCTCTTTCCATTTGCCCTCATATGCTAACTCTTTTTCTCCATTTTTTCCCTTGATTATCCTCTTCTTCCTTTTCTGCATTTTTTCTCTTTCCCATTCTTTCTCTTTCCTTTCTCTCTCTCTTGTCATTCCTTCTTTTCTAATATTGTTTCATCCTCTACTTAATATTTTGCTACTTTATTTTCTCCATTTCCTCCTCATGTATTCCCTAACTAAACCTCTCATCACACCTTTTATCTTCAAATTCCATCCACCACTGTTCTTACCCTCATTCCTTTCTGCCTCTTTTCTCAGCCTCCTTTCCTTTCTTCGTCTTCCTCCCCTTCATTCCGTCCCACCTTTTCTTTCCTACCTTCATCACTTCTCCCCTCTCACTCGATGCCGTCTTCCCCTCCCTTTCTTATTCTTTACCCCCCGTCTCCCCATTTTCTTGCTTCTCACCTTTTCCAGTCTTTCGTCCCCTCACCCCGTTCCACCTTTTCCTTCATTTCGCCGGAAACAGCCGTAAAACTACATAACGAGAGGCCTTTGCGACAAGTAAAATTCAGCAGCCACAGTAACTCAAAGAGAGCTGTGTCGGAGGAATCTGAGGGGTGTGTGGTGGAGTGTGGTGGTGGGGGAGAGGGATGATTGGTTGATGGTGTGGGTGATAAGGTGCAAGTTGAGGATTGGAGGTGGTTGTGGCTGGTGGATTGCGGTTGGTGGGTAATGGTGTGTGACTGGGATAGTTTGATGCATGACTTGTGTTTGGGGCATGACGCAGCAGGAGACTGTGGTTAGTGGTGGTTATGTCAGACTGGCTGGTGGGGGTTATGTCAGACTGTGGTTGGTGGTGGTTATGTCAGACTGGCTGGTGGTGATGTTTATGAAAGTCTGTGGGTGACAGTAGTTATGAGAGACAGGCTGGTAGTGGTTATAGGACTGAGTGGTAGGTATGAGAGACAGGCTGGTAGTGGTTATAGGACTGAGTGGTAGGTATGAGAGACGGGCTGGTAGTGGTTATAGGACTGAGTGGTAGGTATGAGAGACGGGCTGGGAGACTGTGGGTGGGTTTTGGGTTAAGAAACATCAGGGTTTTCGACGTTGTTATAGTTAAATGTCACTTGGAGAGTTTCAGGTTGCTGCAGTGATCCCAAGCTCTGTAACAATGGCCCTGTGCTGATACTCAACAGCTGGCACTTGTGTAAGTTGCTGCTCAGACGGTTTTGAAAGTTACTGCTCAAACGCTTTTGTAAGAAAGAGTTATCGAGACGGTTTCATCATATGTAAAGCATTGAAACGATAGACTGAAAGAGGAAAATAAATCTCTCTCGTTTTCGGTGACTCAAGCTATTTCGTTATATCTGCTTTATGAAGAGACTAGTACTGCATGTGAGAAAGAGAGAAATGGTTGTGATAGATTCCAAGACTGAATCTTACCTGACCTACCAGAGCAACAAAGGGCAGAATGAAGTAAGGAAAGGTGTTAGAGATAATATTACTCTCGAGTCACACTTCTTTGGATACTATTTAAATCAAACATTTAGAAAAAAAAAAACTGAACGACACATTACAACTGGACGTATTTTGTTTATTTAGTCAGAAAGTTGATTATAACCCTTAGTATGAGTGATGTGTTTATTCATATCGGTTATTTTAAGGTCAGTAGGTTTGTGCACTCTCATAATGTTTGTAAAGAGGAAATAAGGATATGCGATTTTAAGACTTCTTACTATTATTATTTGTACAGACAAAATCATCTGTTAATTTCACGTTTAGTTTTTTCTTATTACTTTTATCTTATTACTGTTTTATTCATCATTACGTTTTCTTCATTATTGTCACTGATACATTTGAAGTCAGCAGGGTAAAAAAAAGATGAAAAATTTAATATTCTGTCTCATTTCTGGAGTTTTACGCGATGCTGCTGTGGAAATTATTTGTAATGCATTATTATTATTATTATTATTATTATTATTATTATTATTATTATTATTATTATAGTCGAAG
This sequence comes from Cherax quadricarinatus, assembly GCF_038502225.1. Lineage (NCBI taxonomy): Eukaryota > Metazoa > Arthropoda > Malacostraca > Decapoda > Parastacidae > Cherax > Cherax quadricarinatus. The sequence goes on from NC_091327.1 coordinate 25,061,692, forward strand.
TTGAGCGCTAAAACCGAAAGGGTTATAGAGCGCTGCATGTATAATGCAAAATTGCAGACCAGCGTAAAGTAAAATACGTGCAATCACTGGCCTTTTCATCGTATTTTCAGTGGCGTGTGGTCGACATTTTGAAACTGCCGTCACTTTTGAACGGCTTGAGAACTGGAGTGAATCCCATCTTTTAAACTACCTTATGATCTATAAATCACGTGGTTGTTCATAAATCACCTTGTAATCTATAAATCACCGTATGGTCTATAAATTACCTTATGGTCTGTAAATCTCCTAATATTTTATAAATCATCGTGTGGTCTATAAATTACCTTGTGATTTATGAAACACATGTACACAGCTCTGCCGGAGTGTACCAGCCTATGGCTTCCTAAGACACTAACAAAGGAGAAATCTGCTGTTGTATTCATATGGGAAATTCAGTTAGAAACATCGAAGTATCTTCATCTTCGAAAGTTGAAATTATTTTTCTTAGTAGAGGATACTGTACATGAGCGATTCCTTAAAAAAAATAGTTGCATTCCGAAGTGTTGCATTAAAGTGAGTGCTCATTGTATAATATAAAGCACACATTGTACCGTATAAAGCATTGTACCACCACAAGGTCTGGTCTGTGATGTAATGTGATGTTCAAGCGAGTACACATTGTACCATTTTACAAAGTATATATTGTACCATCAAAGTACACCTTGTACCAACACACGGGCTGGTGTGCTCAAGCTTGGGAGCGGTAACCACCACACTGTGTTGATGCTGGGACTACTGCTGTAGTGTAGCTGCCGTGGCTGCAGCTTCCGCTCGCTGCTCCTAAAGTGAAATGTTTAGCTATTCATTTTGTTAACTCTGTGCAGCCTCGTTTCCCGTGATAATATAGTTAATTGGGGCCTCTCGTGTGTATGGCTGCAAGGCTTCCATGGTTGAGCTGAGAGATAGGCGTGAGTATGACTGCAAGGATTTTATGGCTGAGCTGAAAGATAGTCTTCCTTATTATCTGATAGTAAGGAGGATTTTTCTTGTTTTAAGGTGATGTGTGCAGGAAACACGTTATAATTTGGAGACAACCCATCTACATGTGAATCTCACACGCTGCCAGTTGTGAGATGAGGAGGAGGAGGAGGAGAAGGAGAAAGAAGGTAGGGAAAGCCTGGGAAGATGAGGATATTGGAGCTGCGGAAAATCCGGTGGGAGTATGAGGAGGGAGGAAAATAAAGTGAATAGGAAGAGGATATTGCGGGTGAGGAGGCACTGGCAGGAAGAAAGGTAAGAGAAAGGATAAGGAGGAAAGACGAGTGAATGGGGAGGAGGAATAGGAGAGGGGAAGCAGAGGGAGGAAGGGTGTTCCTGGAACAGCGTCAATAGGCCGTGGAGTAATAAGCAGGCTATATCTTCCCCTTGCTTGTTTACATGGGTCGTTAGTCACCACCACCACCACCACCACTACTGTTATGACGGACTGCCATCGCTGCCGAGGTGTGTTGGAGCATGACCACCACCACTGCTATTATATGAAGGGCTAACACCGCTATTGTGATGTGTTTGAGCATCACCAGCGCCTTACACCACGTGTTCTCTCTTGCCAAACACCGCAACGGGGAGGTATAACGTAACAAGCCAACAGGAACTAAGCAACTAAGCAGTATAATAGGAACATATGACAATGAACTAACTGTAGACGAGAAAGACGGCAATCAACCTGCAGGAGGTTGATTAATGGTTGATTTTAGGATGGGTGCAACACACTCCATCCTCAGTCACTCCCTCTGCAACGTGACGTGTGGGTGGGTACAACACACTTCTCCCTCACTGCAGCCTGATGTGTGGCTGGGTACAACTCACCCCACTCTCCGTTACTCCCTCTCTCCCACCATCCTTCCCTCACTGTGCAAGCTGACGTGGCTGGGTGCAGCACACTCCATCCTTCATCACTCCCTTATTCCATCACTTCCTCACTCTTCGTCAGAGTAAATCTTTTGACACCTCAGTATATATAATGACTTTAAATCTTCTTTAAGAGAATCTTTTATTTTAAGAATATGTAATTTAATATATGGAATAAAAAGAACAGAATTAAGAACAAAAGTACTTGCGTTTTGGTCCCTTGAAGCGTTAATCCCGTGTGGTTAATTCAGCACAAGTTATATTGGAGACTTGAGTTTGTCTACCAATTGCCATCACGCACTACCATTCAGTTGCTGCTGCTGTTGGTACTACTACTATTACTACTGTTGCTATTGTTACTGCTATTACTGTTACTACTGTTACTATTTCTGCTATTATTACTACCGCTACTGATACAACCAGTTCTACTAGTACTGATTTACTGCTAAATAATACTACTACTAATAATAATGATAATAAATAATTAATAGTTTATATAAATAGATTCAGTGAGGGATTTTAGAGAGACGCAGTAACAGTAAACTAGATCTATGGGATTATGTAGATCACGAGAGTTTAATTAAAGCATATACCCTCATTACTAGTGGTGGTTGTGGTGGTGGTAGTGGCAGTGGTAGTGGTGGTGGTTGTGGTGGTGGTGGTAAGGACAGTTGTGGTACAGGTGGTGGTGGTGGTGGAGGAGGAGGTGGAGGAGGAGGTGGTGGTGGTGGAGGAGGAGGAGGAGGTGGTGGTGAAATCTTGATTGAGAAAGTACATTCATAATTAAATAGCAATTTTGGATGTGCTTTTCTCAATCAAGCCATAAAAAAAGTCGCCGTTTAAGGGAGCTTGTGAAGCCTTCACTATACACGCTGTGGATAGCATCTCCACGTCAATGGCCTATCTCTGCATTGAACTGAAAAACCAATGGTTGGCGAAATGGCTTGGCAGTAAAGACATCCAGGTGTTGCGCATGTGCCCCCATTTACCTACTCTGAAGAGAGTGTTTCCTGCAACCCTCATGGACACAAAGTTATACTGCAGCAGTGGTTACATTGGCCACTGTTATAGTGAATGATTACTAAAAGTTGCATAATTATTTGAGTTACAAAGATAAAAGATTACTGTTAGGAGTATATATATATATATATATATATATATATATATATATATATATATATATATATATATATATATATATATATATAATGCAAAACAACCACTGTGAAAGAGTAGTGAAATTCCAAGCGCTTTCGTGACTACTCACATTGCCTTGTAAGGCAAACGAGGACCCTGCCGTCAACTTCGGGAGACGCCACAGGTGAGATCATAAGGCAACCAGTTCTCTTAACCACAAACAGCATGGCACTGTTGTAAAAACAGTCAGATGGGTGACTGTTGACGGAGCCCTCAACAGTTAAATCTGTGTACAGCGTGCTCCTCCTCCTTACATAAAGATTTGCTGCTCCTCCTTACAGATGTGCTTCCCCATAGTCAACGTGTAAGTGTCGATTTTGTTAAACGACGCTTGCATTGGTGCTTATGTAAATCCTACAAGTATGCTCGTGTTTCTGTAGGCGAATCTGAAGGTAATGCCCTGTCTCACCGATGTATACTTCATAACGTCCTCCACATGGAATGTTGTGAACCCCTGCAGCAGCCGCAGAATTTTTCGGCCTGTAAGGTTATCGGAAAACTTGAGGTTAGGATACAGTGGATGGTGCTAACCGAGGAGAGCGTGTAGAACAAGATTTATAAAAAAAAATTCAGAAATCTCCGAGATAGTTAGATTCGATAGTGAATGTTGCCAGAGTGAGAATTCTGAGGGAGAGTTGCTTTGGTGAGAGAATTATAAAAGAGCATTGCTGTATTGAAAGAGTTGCAAGATATAGATGTAATAGTGAGAGAGTTTAAATGGTGTGAGTTGCATCAGTGAGAGGTACAGCACTGAGAGTTGCAATAGCAAGAGCTGCAGTAGAAAGATGGAATTAGTGACATGCAAGGAGAATGAGAGATACAAGAACTAGATGTATGGGAGAGAGAGAGCTGAAAGAGCCTATGTATGGTAGAGTGAGAGCTGCAAAAGTGAGAAGCACTGGAGAGCTGCAACAGCACTCGTGTGAAGGAAGTCCTGAGGAGCTCGTTTAGGAAAGTGTATCAACGTAAATAAAACACAAGACAACGAGCGTATACTTCCTACCGCCAGTGTATTGTGCCCAGTTTTATGCTCAGCTGTAAATGTAGAGTTGGCGGCGTGAGAGTGGCTGCTTGCTAAACTCTGCTCTTGGGTGTAGTTGTGTACACTCTGCTCGTCACTCCAACACTTTATGTGTAATTCTCAACATTATGTTGCCACATGCGGCGGTGACGTTTTTCCCCAAGCCTAGTTAAGCGCAGAATTTATTCTTGTCGATTGCCGTAACTTTATCGACAAAAAGCACTCAAGAACACAAGACGCAAGATACACTGAAACAAGCAGTATATATATATAATATATGTATATGAGACAGATTTGGTCGTCACATTCCTTAAGGACTGTGCAGTACATCACATTATACAGCTGCATCTGTCATGGGGTGAGAAACTATGCTGCATCTCCCGGAAACCATTATAATCCTGTGAGAGAATCTCTCTCTCTCTCCTCGCTTCACAGTAAACGCTGTCCTCTCCATCTGTCATATCGTATCGCTTGCTAGCATCCCACTACGAGTTACTCTTCCCATTTATTCCTACCCCCTCCCTTTCCCTTCCCGTCACTTCAGTATTACAAATGTTTGTTTTATATCCCGTCATATAATTCTGTACTGTTCAGTTGGCGTCTTGGTGCGTTCATAACTGGATCACTCGACCTGCACCTGAGGGTACCTCAGCAGCATTTCTCCTTCGATTACCCGCAGATCGTAAGGTGTGTGTGTGTGTGTACTCACCTATTTGTACTCACCTATTTGTGGTTGCAGGGGTCGAGTCCTAGCTCCTGGCCCCGCCTCTTCACCGGTTGCTACTAGACCCTCTCTCTCCCCGCTCCATGAGCTTTATCAAACCTCGTCTTAAAACTGTGTATGGTTCCTGCCTCCACTACGTCATTTTCTAGGCTATTCCACTGCCTTACAACTCTATGACTGAAGAAATACTTCCTACTATCTCTCTGACTCATTTGTGTCTTCAACTTCCAATTGTGGCCTCTTGTTTCTGTGTCCCCTCCCTGGAACATCCTGTCCTTGTCCACCTTGTCTATTCCACGCAGTATTTTATATGTCGTTATCATGTCTCCCCTGACCCTCCTGTCCTCCAGTGTCGTCAGGCCGATTTCCCTTAATCTTTCTTCATAGGACATTCCCCTTAGCTCTGGAACTAACCTTGTTGCAAACCTTTGTACTTTCTCTAGTTTCTTGACGTGCTTTATCAAGTGCGGGTTCCAAACAGGTGCTGCATACTCCAGTATGGGCCTGACATACACGGTGTACAGTGTCTTGAATGATTCCTTACTAAGGTGTCGGAATGCTGTTCTCAGGTTTGCCAGGCGCCCATATGCTGCAGCAGTTATCTGATTGATGTGTGCTTCCGGAGACATGCTCGGTGTTATACTCACCCCAAGATCTTTCTCCTTGAGTGAGGTTTGCAGTCTTTGGCCACCTAGCCTATACTCTGTCTGTGGTCTTCTGTGCCCTTCCCCTATCTTCATGACTTTGCATTTGGCAGGATTAAATTCGAGGAGCCATTTGCTGGACCAGGTGTCCAGTCTGTCCAGGTCTCTTTGAAGTCCTGCCTGGTCCTCATCAGATTTAATTCTCCTCATTAACTTCACATCATCTGCAAACAGGGACACTTCTGAGTCTAA
>NC_091327.1:25072419-25077419 GCF_038502225.1 Cherax quadricarinatus
AACTTCCAGCATGTGTATGGCGTCCAACACCTCACTCTGGTGTGGTCAGTGTTTCTACTGAGAACACCTTTAATCTATATTTTTATCTCCTCACAATTTTCTCGTTATCTCTTTTCCTTCATTCATTCCTTCTTGGTCTTTCGCTATCTGCTTTCTTCTGTCTGTGTAGCAGTTTTGTCTCAGCTTCTCTGTTTACTTTTGCATGTTCATTTCTGGTTTTTGTGTCCGCTTGTCATTTTTTCTTCTGTCCATTGCTTTTTATATATATTTTTTTCATGCTGTTGCACATCTTGGTTTTTTCCTCTCTCCATGTTTGGCTCAGCCGCGGGTCCACTCCCATCTTGCTATTGTCTCGTATTCTAGGTAAAAAGTTCTCAGCCTCCCAGCACGTACTGACTGAGCAGTCAGCTCATTCGTTGACTTTCCTTCTTCTTCTCTTTCCCATCGTACTTCATTCAAGAATTTTCTCATCTCTGATTAATTTCCTCTGTGAAAGCCTGGTTTCTCCTGTACCCCACTTGATAATCTTCCCTCGGTATTTATATCCATAAGGTATTCGAAACTCAAATTATATTTCGCCTATGTAACAAACACTCATTATGAATTTTAGATACTCGTTGGTTCATCCTCTCTTGATGTGTCCCTGACATACTACCACTGTTATTCACCACCACCACCACCACCACCTTCATCTTGACCCTCCACATTTCTGGTCCCGTAAGTGGGTTCTGATTCTCCCAGTCTGTTACTTTGTAGTCGCAATCACACATCAATAGTAACTTAGCTGTCATCACTGTGGACTCTGCTTGCTGCTACCGCTGTGATGTAAACCATGACTTGTCACCTTCGTATTCTTGTCCTGGTCTCTTAATATTTGGTGGCGGGTTGTAAATCACTGTATCTACTACTATGGGTCCCTAAGTCGTGTGTGTGTGTGTGTGTGTGTGTGTGTGTGTGTGTGTGTGTGTGTGTGTGTGTACACGTACGTATGTACATGTATATTCACCTATCTGTATCTGTGTAGTATGATAACTGTAGACCGTTGGATTTTCCGCTATACTAACAGTAACATTCATGAATAGTGCAAGTCTGTACTTCTTATTCTTATAAACTGCGTTCATGTTTCGCTGCTGTCACAGTAAAAACAATCCTTATGTCCCCGGGGCTCATTTGAGCTTCAGTTTCCATTAGTGTCTCTTCGTTCTGTGCCCTCTAGTGTCATATAGTCCTTGTTCACCTTATTGATTTTAAGAATCTTTTATATGTGACCATATCTCCTCTGCATCTTCTCGCTAGCTTGTTGGATGTAGTTCTTTCAATTTTCGTATTCTAGCTCTTATTTCTGGGCAATGTCTTGCTTTGTTAAGGTATATTATACTTGTGTAAATACCCAGCAGTAACAAAATAAACGAATGTCTTACGTCTGGTAGGGCGGGGGCGTATTATAAAGTTAGGAACGTTCGTTTTCTGGTGCATGGCAGTGGTGCCTGTCTTCCCCTATCCTCCTGCACTTACTTAAAGAAGTACGTTATTCATTTTCCTGTAAGCTTCGGCGCTAAACTTACGCATGCAACATTCATACAGTTGAGGTCGATTGCATTTGCATACTCCATCGATGTGTAGGCTTCAGCTGGGGTTGGGATTGGATAGGAGGGTTGGTGTGGTTATTCTTGGGGGGGGAGGGGTTATTGCTGTTTAGGTGGGTTGTGGGTGGGTTTGGTTAGGCTGCTGGAAAGGGTTACAGGACGTGGCGTTAGGGTGGAGTATAGTGGGTTTACTTGAGGTGAAGATGGGTGTGTTTGGTTCAGGCGTGAGGTTAGGCAATATTAGGAACACAGATGTAGTCTAGTAGCCTGTACATCTGGTTGTAGCACGATAACCAAGGTAGAAACCAGGACCGAACAAAAGACAGTGGAGAGTAAATACTTAAATATATCCTACACCAAACAGCAAGCGATTATTTGTACAATATTTATAAAGGATATGTACAGAAAGGCAATTTTGCAAGCTAGAGACACGGTGAGAACCGTTTTCAACCAGACTTGGAGGTATGTCTGCGAAGGATGATTCATGAGTGTCCAACATCGCCTCACAACTTTGGCAGGCTTTCTTATGATTGGCTAGGTTGATAAAAGGTGCTAGCATAACGAAGGGGGGGCGCTCATACCCTTAGCATCTAGTTCGCTGGTCATACCTATATGGGTGTGTGACATACGCCGAATAAAATGTAACGTACGCTTAGCATGTCATAGGTATAGGGTGTAAGAAGATTTGCATATTCTCGTGGCAGGTTAAAAACTAACATAGGAGCTATGTGCTCTTAAAACTTTCCTAATGTATATTTATCATATAGAATACTGTAGCAGCACACTGCTGACGTAGTGAGTTTTGCTGTAGAAAATATAATGGAGTATATAACAAGTTCGAAAGATAGAGTGAGTCTGTGATGCTCTGTAGTCTCGTTCCTAAATGTCACCGTGGCGGGGGTAAAATAAGGTTGAGAGAGGGTTTGGAGGGTTAGAATGTCTGCTGGCACACGAGGGTTTGGTCGAAAAAAAAAAATGAGGTGGATGAGTTTTTTATACTGTGTGCATGTAAAAGAGCGGGGATTGAGTTGTACTGTGAGAAGCTCATGGATTACGTTGGTGCAGTGATGTAAGATTGTGATGTGAGGATGGTGGTTAGGATGGTACAGTGACACAACATAATGACTTGGGGATGATGGACAGTTTCATACAGTGGCTAGAAAACGGTGAGGGTAGGAGGTACAAAAGAGCCGAACACACTTTCTCTCTATTCCTCCTGTTAAATCTCACGATCTCCTGACGGAGGATCGAGCTTCCTCTGCCCCTTGTAGAGAATGACTCACAGTTGTTCAGCGCTTTACGTTAAGTAATTACTTATTGTAAATGTCATTTTTATCCTTCGGTCACATCCATACGTTAGAGGACAGTGTCTCATGTACAGTGTTGTTATTCTGGAGTTAGAGGAAGTATAACCACAGTGGAATTATTAGCTACATAGTAAAAATTGTGAATATTTTATAGACGCTACTTTGTTTATTATTTATTCTGTCTGCCTCTCTCTCTCTCTCTCTCTCTCTCTCTCTCTCTCTCTCTCTCTCTCCCACATACAATTAAGTCCATTCTCTGTTCTTTAAGCCAGTTGAGTTCGCTTGGTATCATTGGCACTGGTGCTGCAGGTGTAGTGTGGGGTCCCATTGTGACTTGGAGGACCCAGGTGATATATATGTCATGCCGAATAGGTAAAACTGGTCATTTAGGAAGAACTCATTTAAAATTAAGTCTTTTCTAAAATTTTCTCTTATACGTTTAAAGATACATTTTTTTTCATTTATGTTAATGTAAAAATTAATAATTTTGTACCAAAAGCACCTTAGAAAACTTACCTAACCTTATTATAACAAGCGCAATTTAATTTAGCCTAATCCAACTAAATATAGATAAGTTTACAATAACTTAATAAGCAAACACAAAGAAATATATTTTTTCTTTAGCTTCAGAATGATTTTTGCGATATTATTACATACACAAATTTTTGCTTGCCTTATTCGGCAAGAAGTATATATAATCATGATATACCTCGATGGGAAACAGGGTGCACCTCGATCTTCCGTATGTTATCGTATCCTTTACCTTTCTTATTACTGTTGTTGTGTTTCTTATTATTGTTTGTGTTGCATTTCTCATTACTCTTTACATTTGTTTTACTGTTCATTTATTATATTTCCATTTTTGCGCGCCGGTTTATTATAAATTTTATTACAGTTACTGAAATACGCATTGTACAAGAGGTATTACTGTGTTCCAATTTTGCCCCGAAGAGAGCTAATAAAAGGGAACTCCGTCTGTTATTGTAACAATCATCGAGCAGTAAAGCTGCAGTGAGCCTATTAATATTGCTTTTGTTTTATTACTGGCAGTAAGCGGAATTTTTTTATTTAGAATAAAACCATTCAGATGACTGACGGCCCAAAATATACAGAAATGTTGGCCATTTTTCCTGGTGATTTTAATTAAATAATGGCTGACCAGAGTTGATGTTCGCGCTGTGTTTGTGTTGTGTGAGTTTTACGTCATTGTGTGTTCTTAGTTTGTTCTAGTTGTACTGGGGTTACACGTGTTGAAATTCATGGACCTCTCCCTCACGCTCAAGAACCCACAAGTTCAAGGACTTCTCCCTCACGCTCAAGAAACTACAAGTTCAAGGACCTCCTCCCCACGCTCAAGACCCCACAAGTTCAAGGACCCTTCCCTCACGCTCAAAAAACCCCAATTTCAAGGACCTCCACTTTTAAGAACTCACATGAGGGCACACACAATGCTATATAATTCCCACGTCTCACCTACATGTCATTTTTCAACAATCACGTTGCAGACTATAATGCATGAGAATTATGCATTCAAGGAGCATAAGTTGGTTCAAAGAGAGAGAGAGAGAGAGAGGCAGGAATCCCTTTAAAATAATAAAGACGTAGGTCTGTGTTATAACACACACACACACACACACACACACACACACACACACACACACACACACACACACACACACTATAAAAAATGTATATAATGTCCTCAGGTTGTCCATCATGTAGTGCACATCCTTAAGCAAGGATGATATACAAAATCCCCGGATTGCTCATTATGTAACTGGCCTACGTGAAGATTTGATGACATTAGACCAGTGTTTTCCGCACTTGTCCTGCACATTTCGCCCGTCGGGAAACCCATCCATCTGGCTTGCAGTACATAGAAATTGCCGGCAGGTTTAACGTTGCCTTAGGTGAGTGCAGGGGAGACTGTGCCCGTGTTAATGCTCATTTACAACAGTTTCATTGCGAGGGTAGATTATATGTTCCATGTGTTTCGCCCGTTGGAGATCTCATTCTGCCTTAGGTAGTGCCGCATATGGGGAATTCCATAATATTAGTAAGTTTTCTTAGGCCCCGCATAAGAGTACAGTTAACACAAGTGTAATTG
>NC_091327.1:25084919-25119919 GCF_038502225.1 Cherax quadricarinatus
ACGTTGAAGTTGGTGGGTCTCTGAGGTTTGGAAGTTATTCTAGCTATTCCAGGATACTCTTAATGGTGTCAATAACTTCGTTCATAAAGAACCTACACATGCCAGTTGTTCTTGGATTCTAGCACTCTTCATTATAAACAAACTTTCAAAATATGAATCCGATAGGATGAGGAGTTCTCGAGTTGTGAGGGAAAGAAAATCTAAAATTGGAGGAAGAAACAAAAATATAGGCAACCAATAATAATAATAATAATAATAATAATAATGCTTCCTTTGGGTTTTGTGAATGACACAAAGACAGGAAGACAGTTTGCCGAAAAAAAATGCTAGTTTTTTTTGTGTTCACATTACTGACGCTGGGGAGAGTAGGAATATGGTAGGAAGGGTGGGAATGGGGCAGGTGGTGGGAATAGTGCCGGGAGGGTGGCGTGGGAATGAGGGTTGGTGAAAATGGGAATGGGTGGGTGTTCAAAGAATACTCTCAGAGTGTTTCGTGAAGGGATGAAGGCAGTGCTGGAGGGGGAGAAGGCAATGGATTTTTTTTGTATCTAGCAAAACTAAGTACACCAGCAGTGTGCTGCTAACTAAGTTGTAACTACGTGAGGTGAGGGAGGTGGGAACAAAGACTAGCTTGCTACTTTTACTGCTGCTGCTGTTGCTGTTGCTGCTGCTGCTGCTGCTGCTGCTGCTGCTGCTGCCGATTTTGCTGTTGCTGCTGCTGCTGCTGTTGTTACTACCACTGCTACTGTTACTGCTGCTTAGTACTGTTACTACAGCTACTACTGTCACCACTGCTACGGATACTACTACTACTACCACCGCTGTTACTACTAATGCTTCTGCTATTGCTGTTGCTACTAGCGACTACTAACCACTGTTACTACTACCTAGCTGTTACTAATTATTACTACTACTTTCCCCCGCTCCCTATGGATATGGTCTTTTGGCCTTCTCTATGTTTCTTGCCCCAGTTTCTGCCTTGACAATGGTCCAGGGCGGACCGAAACGTCGTTATAAGTTTCCTTTCTCTTAAATACGAGTTTTTGGTGAAAAAAGTAGCTGGGTTCCCCTATTGTATTCCATTACACAGGATACATATCATGCCTGAAGCGAGAGTATATCATCGTGAGTTGAGAGACTTCACTAGAGCAGTGAGGGTATCGTCATTCTCCTTAAAAGTCAGTTTCTGCAGTAGCTTCCAAACGTTTCGTTCCAGCAGAACCTGTGTTACTTTCTTTCAGGATGGCCTATCATTCAGAAGAAATTGAATTAATGCAGATAACTTTATCAGTACAGAGCAAGACAGCAATAAAGTGAAGGTTTTACTGATCCTCGTTCATAAATCTGTCAGTAAATTTATGCATGTGTTCTTTGTTGCAGTAACTTGACGACACTTAGCATAAACATTGTCAAGCAAACACTACTTCATATACAACAAACAGGAAAAGTCAGTTCTAGTTTGTTCCAGGTAAACCCAGGTCAGTTTGGCCAGAGCCCACTGTATATTGTGTTACACACACGAGTAGTTTACGAGTACATGTGTGCAGTATATATATATATATACATTTACACACACACACACACACACACACACACACACACACACACATATATATATATGTGTGTATATATATGTGTGTATATATATATATATATATATATATATATATATATATATATATATATATATATATATATATATATATATATATATATACTATATATATATCGTGCCGAATAGACAGAACTTGCGATCTTGGCTTAAATAGCAACGCTCATCTTCCCATATAAGACAAGTGAAAATTTGTGTAAGCAATAATGTCGCCAAAATCATTCTGAACGTAACGAAAAAAATATTTTTCACTGTGTTTGTTTAGTATTAAATTATTGTAAACAAATCTAATATATATTTAGTTGGGTTAGGCTAAAATAAATTGCTCTTGTTATAATAAGGTTACGTAAGTTTTCTAAGATTCTTTTGATGCAAAAATATAAATTTTTACATTAACATTAATGCAAAAAATATATCTTTAAACGTATAAGATAAAATTTTAGAAAGGACTTAATTTTAAATGAGTTCTTGCTAATTCACCAGTTTTACATGTTCGGCACGACATTATATATATATATATATATATATATATATATAAAGGCCTAGAGCTATCACTCAACTCCCACGAGGGAGTTGTGATAGCTCTAGGCCTTTCGTGTTGCAATTAACACATCACCAGGAGCTTGCAGTGTTGCAAAAAAGTAGGAGGAGGTCCAAGCACATGCGATCAAAGGGAGCGCCTTTGCTGGAGTGAGGATATATATATATATATATATATATATATATATATATATATATATATATGTGATGTGACATGTGTGTGTGTGCGTGCGTACGTGCGTGCATGCATAAGCGTATACAAGAATGGAGATGGGTTGGGCATAGGAGGCAGGGGTTGTTACTAAGAATAGAGGAACTGGTGGAGATTTAGTGGGTGGTGGCGACCAGTGACTGTTTTCACTGGCCCAGAACTTGTAATGTCCACTCTTAATGAGTGCCTCAATGAGTATTTAATGAGTATGAGAATGAGTTCCTCTTTTCACGTGTGTTTCTCTTAGTGGTTGTTAAATTCCATCTTCATTAAGGAAAACCGTAAGATTTTTGCGGTTTAGATTTAATTCTTTTATATTAGATGCGCCCATACATAATATGCGCACACATATTATGTAATATATATATATAATATGTATATATAATTACAGGTCTGATGTGCTTCAAGGCTGTGAATAAATATAACATTCTCTTACAATTTACTAACAACGTAGTTGAAGTCACTGGTTCACTCTCCAGTGTCATATTCATAAAGTTTCTTGGACTAACTTACAAGCTGGAGATAAATCTTTAGTCGACGTTTCAGTTTCGCCTGGATCAGTATCTGTCAGAGGTGGTTTGAAGGGCACAAAGATTGATTTGAAGGGTACAAAGATTGTTTAAGGGTCATGTAGGTTAGTTTGAGGGTAATATAGGCTAGTTCGAGTGTCGTATAGGTTTCAGGGTCGTATAGGTTAGTTTGAGGGTCATATAGGTTAGTTTGAGGGTCATATAGGTTGGTTTGAGGGTTATATAGGTTAGTTTGAGGGTTACGTAGGTTGGTTTGAGGGTCATATAGGTTAGTTTGAGGGTCATAAAGGTTAGTTTTAGGGTCATATAGGTTAGTTTGAGGGTCATAAAGGTTAGTTTTAGGGTCATATAGGTTAGTTTGAGGGTCATATAGGTTAGTTTGAGGGTCATATAGGTTAGTTTGAGGGTCATATAGTTTAGTTTGAGGGTCATATAGGTTTGAGGATTATATAGGTTAGTTTGAGGGTCATATAGGTTTGAGGATTATATAGGTTAGTTTGAGGGTCATATAGGTTTGAGGATTATATAGGTTAGTTTGAGGGTCATATAGGTTTGAGGATTATATAGGTTAGTTTGAGGGTCATATAGGTTGGTTTGAATGCATAAAAATTAGTTTGAAAGACATAAAGTTTAGTTTGAAGGTGTGGAGAGGCAGGACAAACACAAGATGAGGTTTTTCAAGCCATAACTAGAAACTTTTGTGTTAGCTAGTTGTTTCAGCCACCTTGTTGCCACTTACCTCACGAAAGGTCTTGTTTACATTTCACGACTTTGAAATCTGAAATAAAATCCTGCTTAGAATAAACCACTTTTTTACGGGTAGCGTGAAATAACCCCCTATTTAGAGATAGCTTTATCCCCCCATTTATTTAAAGGAAGAGTTAAATGGACTACATACTTACAGGCAATGCCGTTGGAATTTACTTAAACTGGTTGTACGATCTTTATATTTGTGGGAACACCTGGGTTAAGAAAGTTTAGTGTTAACAGCTCGGAATAAATTGACTCTAAGGAGTCTTGTAGTGGATGGCAAGACATTTAGGAGAGAACTAATGTAAGTGGAATTTTGGCTGTGGGTAGGGACGGAAGGAAAAGGTAGATGGGAATGGGAGGGACAGGGGAGTACGAAGAAAGGGGATAGAGGGCAACACGTCGGATGGGGTGGAATAAGGAGAAGGTAAGAGCATTATCAGGGGTGGAGCGAGAAGATTTTCATTTTATATTTTGCCGCTGAAGCGGCTATTTTATGGTGCTTCCCATATTAATCCTGTAGAGGTAGCGAAAGGGCATAGGGCTACACAAAAGTCTCACGAAATTGTAATGACTGCGGGTTCTATCCCCGTCCGTGGTATGGTTTAATACACGAAAGGCCTAGGCTCAAGGCCCTGACAGAGTTAAGTGGAGTAACTAGAAATATATCTTCAAACTAGCTTATCTGTTGCAAGCAAATTTAGAATTTTTGATTGATATGTCCGGTATCTTGTTTTCATAACGTACCTTGACATATCACATACGTTATAGATGAGCGGGGAAATGCATGAATGGATTGAAGGGAAGTAGCTACAGGCGGTTAAAGGAGAGGCGAAGTGAAAGGGAGGCAGAAATGGAACTGATCCATGAACCTCACACCTATTGCTTGAAGGGAGTAAAGATGAGAGTGCTCCACCTTCCTCGCATCTAGTGTTTGAAGGGTTGTAAAGGGTATGGTGATACCGACAAGCTGTGGAAAAGGGACACTTGTGTACAGTTCAGGACGCTTATTAGAGGAAAGTTTCGCCACGAGTGGCTTCATCAGTCTTAATGATGAAGCCTCTCGTGGCGAAACGTTTTGTTTAATAAATGTCCTGAACTATGCACAGTTGTCCTTTTCCACAGTGAAAGAATTTAAGTGGGTTTACGAGACCTACCTTCTAATTAACATTTGGAGCTGAGGTGTATTTGGAAGACCTTACCACTCGACTAATATTGGATGGGCTGAGGTGGATTTGGAAGACCTGTCTCCTACTTAATGTTGTGGACACAAAATATAAACCATTTATGTAATCAACGAATGTTTGCTACCTGGAAAGCTCTGGTTCTCAACAAGGAGTTGATGTTTAACTTGCCGAAATTATTTACTTGAAGCAGTTGATTACTATTTACGTTCAAAGTGTTACATTTATCTTACGTGGCTATAATTGCTCACTGAACATTAAGTTTCTTAATGTCAGATGAAGAATGTGATGCTCCACGTCACAGTGGTTCCCAAACTTTAAATTGGTGGAGACAGTCAATACAATCTTGTCCTGGCTACCCTAAACGCTGGTGGATTCAGTTATTAAATATTTTGATATGTCGTATCTCTTCATACAGTTTTTATTGAATGGATGCTGTATTATCCACAACTATTCTGCTTTGGTTTCTATTTCAACAATTCTTCATATTTTGCCAGTAAAGTAATCCCCTTACATATATATATATATATATATATATATATATATATATATATATATATATATATATATATATATATATATATATATATATATGCAAAACAACCACTCTGAAAGAATAGAGAAATTCCAAGCGCTTTCGTGACTACTCACATTATCAAGGAACTATATAGTTCCTTGATAATGTGAGTAGTCACGAAAGCGCTTGGAATTTCTCTATTCTTTCAGAGTGGTTGTTTTGCATATTTTGAAATCACCTGTTTACTGTGATCTTATTGCATATATATATATATATATATATATATATATATATATATATATATATATATATATATATATATATATATAATTTTTTTTTTTTTTTTTTTTTTTTTTTTTTTTTTTTGAGAGCGTCCCACGACCCTCATATGGGTCGCGACAATGGGTTTGGGAACCACTCCGAGATGAGATCATTTTTCAGCAAGTGTGTCTGTCTCGTATTCTCCTGTCGCACTGCTGTTTATACCTGTAAATTATAATTATAAAAAAATAGGATGAAGCAGGACTCCTCTTGGTTGAAAATGAGAGGTAATACTCTTCTATTTCGAGGAGATCCCTCTAGCAGAGTGAGAGGGTAAAGGCTCTCCAGTATGATGGAGGAAGACCTACATTGTACAAATTAAATTAAGACTGAGTTTAAGAGCCTTATATGTGAGTGTGAAAGAAGCAAGGTCTCTTAAATAATAGTTACCGCTGCTGCAGAGTGCAAGTGAAAGCGAAGAGGGAGGAAGAAAAGAGAGGTAAAAATGTGCGGAGAAAAGGTTAGCAACTAACTCGCTTCACCGGTCCGCCAACTCGACACAAGTCCACACGGCCGACTAACCGTCCGACCAAGTCGACTACTCCCCCTCTCCTTCCTTTCCCTTCCCTCCCCTCCCCTTTTCTTCCCTCCCCCATCCCTTCCCCTCCCCTCCTTTTGTGTGTGTGTGAATGAGAGTCGTAATGTTAACTTACAGCCTGGCGCTAAAGGTCCGCCCCTTAAATCTCCCCAGCAGTCGACGTTCACCAATAGTAACTCAACACCTATAATTATTGCCGGACAAGGGGAGAGAGCGAGGGGAAGGTAGGGGTGGGTGGGGGAAGAAAGGCAGGGTTAATAGATGGGGGAGGGGGAACTACAACAATAATTAAGCTCTTAGGGCTGTGTTTCCCCCTGAAATTGAGAAGTCCGCAGTGCTTGAAGACGCTAAAAGCTGAGGGGTAAATGTTTCGTACCAGGTGTTTTTACCACGTACTATATAATAGTTTTAAGCCTTGATGCTACAGAAGAACTCTTGATACAGTGTGTGTGTGTGTGTGTGTGTGTGTGTGTGTGTGTGTGTGTCTGTGTGTGCGTGTGTGTGTGGGTGGGTGGGTGGGAAGGAGAAAACTAACACTGTCTCATCAAAACTTTGGTCATCTCTAGTAAATAAAGCAATAGACAATCACACCTTCCAAGAGTTCTCAGTGACAGTCAGGTCCAGGGAGTGCCACTGTGCTGAGTGACAGGTCCAGAGAGTGCCATTGTGCTCAGTGACAGGTCCAGAGAGTGCCACTATGCTAAGTGGCAGTCAAGTCCAAAGAGTGCCACAATGTCCAGTGAGATCTAGAGAGTGCCAATATGCTCAGTGGGAGGTCCAGAGAGTGCCACTATGCTCAGTGACAGGTCCAGAGAGTGCCACTATGCTCAGTGACAGGTTCAGAGAGTGCCACTATGCTCAGTGACAGGTCCAGAGAGTGCCACTATGCTCAGTGACAGGTCCAGAGAGTGCCACTATGCTCAGTGACAGGTCCAAAGAGTGCCACTATGCTCAGTGACAGGTCCAAAGAGTGTCACTATGCTCAGTGACAGGTCCAGAGAGTGCTACTATGCTAAGTGACAGGTCCAGAGGGTGCCACTATGCTCAGTGACAGGTCCAAAGAGTGTAACTATGCTCAGTGACAGGTCCAAAGAGTGTCACTATGCTCAGTGACAGGTCCAAAGAGTGCCACTATGCTCAGTGGCAGTCAAGTCCAGAGAGTGCCACTATGCTCAGTGACAGGTCCAGAGAGTGCCACTATGCTCAGTGACAGGTCCAGAGAGTGCTACTATGCTCAGTGAGTCAGGTCCAGAGAGGGCCACTATGCTCAGTGACAGGTTCAGAGAGTGCCACTATGTTCAGTGAGTCAGATGCAGAGTGTGCCACTATGTTCAGTGACAGGTCCAGAGAGTGGCACTATGCTCAGCGACTCAGGTCCAGAGAGTGCCACAATGTTCAATGAGATCCAGAGAGTGCCATTATGCTCAGTGACAGGTCCAGAGAGTGCCACTGTGCTCAGTGACAGGTCCAGAGAGTGGCACTATGCTCAGCGAGTCAGGTCCAGAGAGTGCCACAATGTTCAATGAGATCCAGAGAGTGCCACTATGCTCAGTGACAGGTCCGGAGAGTGCCACTATGCTCAGTGACAGGTCCAGAAAGTGCCAATACGCTCAGTGACAGGTCCAGAGAGTGCCAATACGCTCAGTGACTGTAAGGTCCAGAGAGTGCCACTGCTCAGTGACCGTCAGGTGAAGTTAGTGACACAACAGTGTTCGATTACATTCCACGACTGCCACTCACCAGGAATACCACTCATCAGTCAACTGGTAGTCACATTTAAGAAATGGCCAGTCATTCCCAGGGTAACCGTAACTGTACCCTCTGAGAGTCTTAACCAAGCGAGGTTCATTCATTGTGATTCATTCTCGTTATGAACTCGACCAAATCTCCTCAAGCACCTCTTTATATCTTCATTTAAAATTCTGATAACGGCCCACCGTGGCGTTTGTGCTGGCTGCCTCCCCTGTGAATCCTCCTCTTCATGACACACAACAATTACCAGGCTGTTTTGCTCCATCTTTTGAACTCTCTTCAAGTGCTTTGTAGCGTGAGAGAGAGGGAGAGAGAATATGTGAAAGTGTGATATGTTTTTTTGGTCAAATGTTTGTAGGGGTCATGGGAACGCTCAGGAGTTGTGTGAGTTAAGTAAATTCATATGAATTTGCGTAGAAATCTTCGAAATTGTGCAAGAGTCAAGAGAACTGTTTATTAAATTACTGAAGTTTTCCATTAAAGCTTAGAAACGATTATCAGATTTTACGCACACACGAAAGTGACACTAACAACGAAATAAATAATTAAAAAAATAATTAAATTAGTTTCAGTTGTTGCGCGATCCCAGCTTGGTATACACGTATCCCTCAAGCCCAGCCCTCTCTACCTCAGTGCACGCAGCGGAGTGCTGTACAAGTTTTTGATACATTTACATATCAGGATGACGGTTGCCTTCATGGAGAAAGTACATTATAGCCTTGGGATATCAACTAGTAGTTTGAGGAGAGTAATACGAAAAGAACTTCAGTAGAACGTCATTGACTTGAGACTGAGGAGGAGTTACACAACACATCCTTGTAGATGAATGGTTCAGAGAACCGACAAGTTGATAAATTAGACACATGTGCAACACTTGGGTATCTTTATTGAGAAAACGTTTCGCCATACAGTGGTTTCATCAGTCCGTAAAAAGGAGAGCGTTGAAGAACAGGAAGAGTTTGAGGTAATCAGTCCCTCAGCCTTGAGTCGATGTGGTCAGTCCATCAGTGTTGATGGACTGAATCTTACTCTATGGTATGAATCTTACTCTAATTATAGTTGACAAGTACGGAAAGCTTGAAACCGATCGGATGAGGCGTTGTCAAGTTATAGACGACATCCTTGGAGGATGAAAAGAACAGTGTACAATGCCTGAGAATATGCGCCGGCTCTGGACTAAAGTCGTTCGAAAATGTGATGCTTAAGGGCTCACTCAACTCGTGGAACATATAAATGCCACTGATCGCAAGTTTTTAGTGTTTCACAAGTTATAAACAAAAATATAAGACAAAAATCAGACATCCAATTAAAAGCCTCTTCCCGGGGATGATAATAATAATATATAATAACCGTTACACCAGAAAATGACCCTTGACTAACCCTAATTAACTCTTAGTTTATCTAACCGTTTATACCCACTTTAAACCTCACTAATTTTTTTTTACTAACAATTTCAGAACTTTAAATCTTTCTGAGACTTGAAATTTTCTTAAACTATTTCAAACCTTAAAGATATTCAAACTTGTCTAATCCTCTTATAACTTTTTGAAACACACTATAAGTATGTAAGTCTTTCTAGTGCTCTGCGAACCTCTTTAAATATTTTCTTAAACCTTTCTGTTAGTATTAACATCTTTACGAAACTTTTTAAAGCTATTTAAATCTTTTTAAAATTCCTTCAAACTTTTAAGCCTTTTTGAATATTTTTTTTTTAATCGTTCAAGACCTTTCTAAATCTCTCTCAATCGTTGTACTCATTTCTAAACCTGTTTAAGTTATTTAAATATGTCTAAGGTTATTTAAAACCATTTTAAGCCTTTCTAGATATTCTAAAACCTTGACTAACCTCTTGAAACCTCTCTCTCAAACACATTTAGAACAAGGAGGAACAGTATGTATCTTGTGTAGTCAATGAGGTGATCTCCGTTGATACCGCAAGTTGCATGTCCTCGCTTAGTGAAACATGTGAGACAGTGCTGCAAACTTGAGGCATACAGTCCCTGCTAATGGGGGCTACTAGGGCTTGCTGGTGGGGGATACCAGGGCTTGCTGGTGGAGGCTACCAGGGCTTGCTGGTGGGGGCTACCAGGACTTGGTGGGGGCTACCAGGACTTGTTGGTGGGGGGCTACCAGGGCTTGCTGATGGGGGCTACTGGGGCTTGCTGGTGAGGGCTACCAGGGCTTGTTGGTGGGGGCTACCAGGACTTGTTGGTGGGGGCTACCAGGACTTGGTGGGGTTCTACCAGGGCTTCCTGATGGGGGCTAACATGGCTTACTGGTGGGGGCTACTAGGGGTTGCTGGTGGGGGCTACCAGGGCTTGCTGGTGGGGGCTACCAAGGCTTGCTGGTGGGGGCTACCAAGGCTACCCGCACACCTTTGTCTCTGGCTACACTGTTCTTCGTAGGGATGTCCTTGAAGATTGTCTGACTACATTGTTAAAACTCTCCTGCGTACCTCACTTACGTTACTGGCTGGTGTGTATGTGTGTACTCACCTATTTCCGATTGCAGAGGTCGAGTGTGTGTGTGTATTCTGTCGACAGTATATCATTTATGAAACGGTAAATCAGACTGGGTCCTTCAGCTCAAGGAGTGGTGGAGACTCTGATAATCGGGAGACAGACCCACTGCCAACATGTATCAGGCTAATCCTAAGAGCTCGTGTAGATATCGATGCCAGACCTTATTCTCATGACTATTGGGTGACGGTGGCTGCTTGTTCCCACTCATTCCTTACCTCGGAGCGACGGGATATCACCCCTCGAGCTCCTTAGACATAAATCCCACCTACGTACCTATTGACCACATGTCTTGATCCCAGTGGCGCCTGTAGATATCAGTGTCAGCACATATCCTTATGGCTTCATTGGGTGGCAGTTTCTCCATATCCTTGGATATTTCGCATCTAGGAGCGAACTCCTTTGGGTTAAATCCCATGCAGTGTGTGGTAAGCAGCAGCCCCTTATCCGGTGGTGGTGGTCTGTGCTACTGACACTAGACCACCAATTGTGGCACTTTACGAGGGCAGGGACCAGGCTCTACCTCCCTCCCTGCTCCCATGGTAATATTGGGCAGACATAAGCCGCGGAATTGGTTAATGAATTCCCTCCCATCTGAGAGTTACGGGCACATTATGCTGGAAGAAGAAGGCAGTGCTGGTTTGTGTTGGGGAAGCTGTGGTGGTGGGGAGTTGTGGCGATGTAGGGAAGCTGTGATGGTTGGTAGGGAGTTGTGGCGATGTAGGGGTCCTATGGTGGCGTTGAGACGTGGTGGTGAAGTTGTGGCGAGGTATGGGGGCTGTGGTGTTGTAGAGATAGGTAGGTAGTTATGTTGATGCTGTAGCAGTTTTGTAATGTTGATGAACAGAGATAGTATTGAGGAAAAGGACACTTGTGTACATTTCTGGACATTTATTAACAGAAACATTTCGCCACTAGTGGCTTCATCAGTCCTCATCACCATTCATGGCTAAACGTTTCCTTAAATGTACTGAACTGTATGTAAGTGTTCTTGTCCACGGTTTGTTAGTATCGCCATACCATTTACAAGCATAGGTAATATTGATAAGCTGGAAAGAGAGAGAGAGAGAGAGAATGAATCTTATGGGGAGAGGTAGAGTGGAGTCCCTGGATAAGAAGGGAGGACAAAAGACAAAGGAAGCAATCGAGAAGTGGATGAAGAGGGGGAAAGAACAGAGGAGAAAACAGTGCAACAACGAAAGAGAATTGTCTTATCAGATTACTTTTTTTTTTTGCTATTCACTTTATTTATTCCTCTCACCTCCCTCCTTACGCTGGGTAAACTACAATGAAGACATGAAAATGCGTATCTTCAAAACCTTTCACCATCAGTCGCCTCATTGAAAGACAGTCTTCAAACTTACATTAGTGACCCGCTCATAGACAGAAAACAAGTGGTTTTAGGTAATTGCTTAAGTTGCTAAACATGAGAACACTTGTGCAACATATCAAGATTGATGGACTGAACACATCGATTCCAGGCTGAGGGACTGATTACCGCAAACTCTTTACACCGCTCTTCTTTGTATTGGACTGATGAAACCATTGTGTGTCCAAACGTTTGCTCGATAAAAATTCATCTTGTGCATTTTCTAATCCATTTATCACATAATGAAAACAGTTTCTAAGGAATTGTCGTTAGGCCTTATCATATTCAGAATTTACACAAATGCTCTCTGAATGGGACTAGCCATTAATATAAGAGCAGTGCTTGCGAATTAAATAAAATTAAGAAACGTTGCTTCCGTGGCCGACTGTAATAGTAGTATTCAGAGGCCTAGTTAGGCTGGTACACTGATCAGACATCTAGGAAATTAGGTTCAGTGTCGTCAAGATAGTCTTGACTGTCTGCATGCCCTTAACAGTATTACCAAGGCACTGGAATGTTGTTGGTGCATTTCACATTTCAAATGGCATAGCCTTGTATTGATAATGACCCCTTTGGAACGACAGATACTGAAATTTCCTTCACTATATCATTTAGGGGAATTTAATACCTTTTATCACATACTTAGTATTACTGATACAATCTGTCACTTTCTCCATATGAAGAAGAGGATGTGTGTCAGGTATAGTGGCTTTGTTTACCTTGGAAGTCTTCTACAAGGCTTTTTTTTTTTTTTTAACAAGAAGTTGATCTCCCACATCAATTTCAGCTTCTGTGAGTACGCTCTGTTGGGAGACAATTTATTAGGAGTATCTTCTACAAAAACATCATGCACATCTATAGTGCATAATTTAGGAACTTCAAAACACAAACTTTTATATTTTCAATAACAGTGCCAGTATGTATTTAGTAAGACTTTTGGTGATGTTAGTCATTAAGTGTTGTGGATTCTGAAGCAGGTGTGAATTTATTTTATCTCCATGCCACTGGCTTCCTCTTCCTCCACCATGAGCACCACTTCCTGCATCACGAACACCACCACCCCACAACGAACACTACCAACACCACTGCAGACATACCTCCAGCGCCACGCCGACCAGCACCAGCACCACTAGGAACATCACCAGCGCCACGACGAACACCACCAGAATCACCAAGAGCAGCCTATCCCATCCGTTGTCCTCCACCGCCACTCGCTGACAGGAAACCAATGAAATCCCGAAGTAAATTTTCGATATATCTGCCACATTAAGACCGACAATTTCATTTCAAAGAACTTCCCAAACTTTAGTTTTCCAGTGTTAGTGATCTTAATTACCATCAAGGATTTACGTGGAGGAAACCTGCAAGTATTTCATGTTCGCCTCATTACTTCCAGTGCTATTTTCAGAGCTTTTTTTCTAACTTGTAGCTTTTGTAAGCTTCTTTGATATTTTTTTTAGCAAAGTTGGATACATCAGGAGTGTGCTGATGCACTATTCTATAAGATCGTTAACAGTGGGAACAAATGCTAGCTATGTTTCCCTGTCATATTACACCACACTGGATCTGGTTCATACACGGTGTTGAAATCTGTCAGCCTGAGGTGGGAGACTTCAGTAAGGCAATGGAGATATCGTCAAGCATTTCAGTAAGGTTCCATCAAGCTTTCATGTTAAAGATAGAGGGCGTACTATTTACACGTTGTTGTCCAGTTCGGTGGCTTATTTTCCGTGCGTTTTATGTAAGTGTTAATATATACAGACAGGTGTTTGAATAAGACAACATTTTAGTGATGTTTTGTTCAACAGAGACTTTCTCACTTAACACAAGACATCAACAGAGCATCACCCAGAGCATCTCGCCTCACGCTCACTCGTCACTAATTTATATATATATATATATATATATATATATATATATATATATATATATATATATATATATATATATAATTATATTTAGATAAGGCTAAAGAGGTCTTGGGAGATTCTGAAGAGAAGTTGCAGAGATTGGTGGATGAATTTGGTATGGTGTGCAAAAGAAGAAAATTAAAAGTGAATACAGGAAAGAGTAAGGTTATGAGGATAACAAAAAGATTAGGTGATGAAAGATTGAATATCAGATTGGAGGGAGAGAGTATGGAGGAGGTGAATGTATTCAGATATTTGGGAGTGGACGTGTCAGCGGATGGGTCTATGAAAGATGAGGTGAATCATAGAATTGATGAGGGGAAAAGGGTGAGTGGTGCACTTAGGAGTCTGTGGAGACAAAGAACTTTGTCCTTGGAGGCAAAGAGGGGAATGTATGAGAGTATAGTTTTACCAACGCTCTTATATGGGTGTGAAGCATGGGTGATGAATGTTGCAGCGAGGAGAAGGCTGGAGGCAGTGGAGATGTCATGTCTGAGGGCAATGTGTGGTGTGAATATAATGCAGAGAATTCGTAGTTTGGAAGTTAGGAGGAGGTGCGGGATTACCAAAACTGTTGTCCACAGGGCTGAGGAAGGGTTGTTGAGGTGGTTCGGACATGTAGAGAGAATGGAGCGAAACAGAGTGACTTCAAGAGTGTATCAGTCTGTAGGGGAAGGAAGGCGGGGTAGGGGTCGGCCTAGGAAAGGTTAGAGGGAGGGGGTAAAGGAGGTTTTGTGTGCGAAGGGATTGGACTTCCAGCAGGCATGCGTGAGCGTGCTTGATAGGAGTGAATGGAGACAAATGGTTTTTAATACTTGACGTGCTGTTGGAGTGTGAGCAAAATAACATTTATGAAGGGGTTCAGGGAAACCGGCAGGCCGGACTTGAGTCCTGGAGATGGGAAGTACAGTGCCTACACTCTGAAGGAGGGGTGTTAATGTTGCAGTTTAAAAACTATAGTGTAAAGCACCCTTCTGGCAAGACAGTGATGGAGTGAATGATGGTGAAAGTTTTTCTTTTTCGGGCCACCCTGCCTTGGTGGGAATCGGCCAGTGTGATAATAATAATAATATATGTATATATAATTCGGAGTGTGGAAATTAAGAGAAGGTGTGGAGTTAATAAAAGTATTAGTCAGAGGGCTGAAGAGGGGTTGTTGAGGTGGTTTGTTTATTTAGAATGGATCAAAGTAGAATGACATGGAGAGTGTATAAATCTGTAGGGGAAGGAAGGCGGGGTAGGGGTCGTCCTCGAAAAGGTTGGAGGGAGGGGGTAAAGGAGGTTTTGTGGGCGAGGGGCTTGGACTTATAGCAAGCATGCGTTAGTGTTAGAAGTGAATGGAGACGAATGGTATTTGGGACCTGACGAGCTGTTGGAGTGTGAGCAGGGTAATATTTAGTGAAGGGATTCAGGGAAACGAGTTATTTTTATATAGCCGGACTTGAGTACTGGAAATCGGAAGTACAATGCCTGCACTTTAAAGGAGGGGTTTGGGATATTGGCAGTTTGGAGAGATATGTTGTATATCTTTATACGTATATGCTTCTAAACTGTTGTGTTCTGGGCACCTTTGCAAAAGCAGTGATTATGTATGAGTGAGGTGCAAGTGTTGAATGATGAAAGCATTTTCTTTTTGGGGATTTTCTTTCCCTTTGGGTCACCCTGCCTCGGTGGGAGACGGCTGACTTTTAAATATATATATGTATATATATGCAGAACAACCATTGTGAAAGAATAGTGAAATTCCAAGCGCTTTCGTAACTTCTCACATTATCAAGGAACCATAAAAACAAAGCATCAAAGGAAGGCATATAAAGGGTCAAGACTACACCTCGCCATCACATCACCACAACAAAGGTACACCTCACACACGCTAAACGACACCCGACTCTGTGAAACCCACCTAATACTCTAATGTATCATTAAATTCTTCCCAAATTTTATTAATTATAAATGAATCCAATTTATGTAAACCAAAGGAAATATTCATATTATTTTCAAAACTGCTTTTTATGAAACAAGATTCAATTATATTCCTGTCGACCATGGACTTGCTTGATACAACTTTCTCAACTTTTTGAAAATCAATTGGATGGAAAAATCTCTTACATGAATAAATAGAGCATTGGAATCTTGTCCAGTTCTGATGCAATATTTATGCTGTTTTAATCATAGTTCGAGATTTTTACCAGTTTGACCACAAATTTTGAAGAATTGAGACACTACGCAACATATGGGAGTCTTTATTGAAGAAACGTTTCGCCACACAGTGGCTTCATCTGTCTTATACAAAGCAGGAAGGAATAAGGAGAGGAGGAGTTTGAGATAATCAGTCCCTCAGCCTGGAGTCGGTGTGTTCAGTCCATCAGTCTTGTAGAAAGTACAGCACAGGGTCGTAGCTTTGTATAAGACTGATGAAGCCACTGTGTGGCGAAACGTTTCGTCAATAAAGATTCCCATATGTTGCATAAGTGTCTCAATTCTTCAACTTGTCGGTTTTCAAAACAATTCTTCACACTGAAAATTTTACAAGGAATCTTAGACACATCCGTCAGCATTTTGGGGGGAATTCTTCATCAAAAGTATTTTTTACTGTATCAAGACTTTTAAATACAACTTTGATATTAAAAGTCTTAAGAAGAGAAGGCATATCAATTAAGTTTTTATGGTATGTGAGAACCAACATACTTTTAGTTGAATAAGGTTGGTTGTCCCTTTTTGGATTGTAAAAAGTATTTCTAGCAATTTTAAAAGATTTATCAGTTACGTTTCTTGGGTATTTTAGATCATTAGCTATTTCATAAATTTTGGATATTTCTTCATCTATGAACTCTGGACTACAAATACGTAAAGCTCTCAAAAACATTGATGAGAAAACAGACAGTTTAACTCTACCTTGTGAAGAATTTTAAATTTAAAGTCATTGTTACCCTTAATAATTAAAACATCTAGCAAAGGGAATGTGTTATTTGCTTGGAACTCAACAGTGGCTTTATCAATACAATGCAGGAACATAAACGGAAGACTGTACAAGATGAGGTAATCGGTCCCTCATCCTTGGAGCAGATGTTGAACACTTATCTTAGTCATCAATATAGTCATTATTTACAGTTAATCACTATGCCTAATCACTTAGGTATAGTGACTAACTCATCGAGACTTGGTTAATCACCGATTTGGATCATTTCCTTGAAGCCGAGGCCGTCACTAACCTGGGAGACCAGCCATCACATTTCTAGGTAATTACTCCAACACCTCCAATGATAACTATCACAGAATGTATTTGTTTACCCTGCTACACCTTTATATTTTGGCGGGGTGGACCTTTGGGAAAGGGGCGGTTCTTGGGTAAGTTTAAGCCCTAAGTATAAGAGTTCTGGACAGGGGAAGATATAGCTGGGAAGTCTGGGGCGGGGAGATTCGGACGGAAAAGACATGGGCAAGGGAGTCCTAGGCAAGGGAGTCCTAGGCAAGGGAGTCCTGGGAAAGGGAGTCCTGGGAAAGGGTGTCCTGGGAAAGGGTGTCTTGGGAAAGGGAGTCCCGGAGAAGGGAGTCCCGGAGAAGGGAGTCCCGGAGAAGGGAGTCCCGGAGAAGGGAGTCCCGGAGAAGGGAGTCCCGGGCAAGGAAGTCCCAGGCAAGGAAGACCCGGGCAAGAGAAATCCTGGAGAAGGGAGTCCCGGAGAAGGGAGTCCCGGGCAAGGAAGTCCCAGGCAAGGAAGACCCGGGCAAGGAAGTTCCGGGCAAAGAAGTCCGGGCCAAGGAAGTCCCAGGCAAGGAAGGCCTGAGCAAGAAAGGCCCGGGCAAGGAAGGCCCGGGCAAGGAAGGCCCGGGCAAAGAAGTCCTGGCCAAGGAAGTCCTAGAGAGGAAGGTAAGAAGCCTCACGTAACAGGCAAGTAGTCACTGCCTTCATCTTACCTCGTGGACGCCAGCTGCTAATCTGAAGTTAGTTTACTAAAGTTTGTATTCCCACCTGCACTTAACTGACGTTTATATTCCCACTTCCACTTTACTGTCCTTGGTTTTCCAACACAAACACATTCAAACATTACTAATCTTCTTCTCATTTTTCAAGTAAGGAAATTGTCATAATACATTGCAGCGTCAGAGTATTTTAATGTATGTTTTGAAGTATAATGAATTGAAGAATCATAATACTTTGGGTGCATCGGAAAAACTTTTGAAACATTGTAATATTTTGAAGCATTGGGAAACTTTTGAAACATATTTTGAAGCATAAAATTTTGAAGCTTAATATTTTGAAGCGTCGTAATACTTAACGGAATATTGAATTATTATAATATTTGAAACATTGTAAAAGTTTAGAAGCATATTTTGAAGTTTTAATATTTTTAAGCATCTTAATATTGCTCTCACCAGCTTTTTCTGAAGGTATCTTTCGTGTAATAGCCAGATAAACTCTTGCAACGGCCATGTTTGCAGAAGTTTGAGATCTCACAATACCACAGAACAATGGGCAGGGCTCTAATGGCCCTTCTCAGGGTTGTGGAACTACTGCGCACTCTGGCAAGATAAGCTCTGCTCGTTTACTTGTTTGCAGAGTGGAGGCTAGTTGGGGCGGGAGCTGGCCATACAGCATCCATGTTTACCCTACTTGCCAACACCTGTCTAATGAAGTTTTCTTGATATCAGGAGCTGGTCAGCCTTGATGGCCAGCTGAGGGAGATGGGATGACTGTAACTCTGGTCAGCGTGAAGGATATCAGGAGCTGGTCAGCTTGATAGCAGCACAGGATATATTCACAGAGTAGTGTGCCTCAGTGTGTGTAGTGTACACAGAGAGTTTTACATTAATCCATATTTTAAGGATTAAAGTATTCTTAACGGGTGGTGAAAAAG
Source organism: Cherax quadricarinatus (assembly GCF_038502225.1). Classification (NCBI taxonomy): domain Eukaryota; kingdom Metazoa; phylum Arthropoda; class Malacostraca; order Decapoda; family Parastacidae; genus Cherax; species Cherax quadricarinatus. Next base: position 25,103,529 of record NC_091327.1, read on the forward strand.
TTACATTCAACCTTAATGACCTTTGAGGAGTCGATAGGCGATAAACATCATTAATTATCCTCATGACTACAGCACTTGTTAGTATTAAGAATATCAGACACTGGTCAGTCAGTCTTGAGGGCCGAGTCCGGCGTCACTACACATTTACGTTAGATTAGGTAACGTTTGTCTAGAAACAGGATGTTTCCTAAAGTGGTCTTAATATTATGATGACCCACCGCTGGAGCTTTTGGTCATCTAACCGAGGCCTTCCGCTGGCTTACCGGTCCACTCCTTTAAAAATTATGGTTATACTACACATTGAGTCGGTGTTAAATCGAAAGCGAAATAGAATAAGAAAATGTATGAATATAGTATAATACAGTGACTGGAACAATTCACTTCTAATCCACAAACTGAAGTAGAAGCTAGACGATATGTCGATCTAAAAGGAATCGAAACCTCTTCTAGTTTTCAATTTTAATTTGGGTAAGTTGTGAAATATATTGGCTAGCTTGAAATCTAGAGTGAAATATTAGTGTTATATGAATTGTTAATCTCGAGCTGAACGAAAGACGAATTTAAACGCTACATTTTGCAGTAGAAACTGTTGTGTTAACTGGTGAAACAAAGGAAACTCTGGGCTGTACGAACACCATGCTTCCCGCATCTAAAATATATTGCTTGAAATAAAAAAAGGACAAATCACGGTACGGGCGGGAAATGAACTCGCGGCTAGTGAATCAAGTGAGTTTAATCCCCGCCCGTACAATGGTTTATTTGTAATCGTGTCATTACGATTTCGTGAGTCAATAAAAAAAAAGAAAATTAGGTCAAGGTGTGTGCAAGTCATCCAGCTGACGCTCTGTTGGGCTCTAAAGATACAACAAGTCTAACACATCAGGAAACTTGCGAAAACTAGTCATGTGTTGAATGAAAAACATGTATAGCAACACTCGCACATGTCTTATTCATCAACTTGTCAGTATTATTTACCGTCAATAATACGATAGTCATATGGTGAAAATACATGGTCAGGAGGCGAGACTCGACCCCTGCAACCACAAATAGGTTAATAACACCTAGCTAATTCTCTCGTCCAGGTAAAACTAGAACGTAATGCGTCATAATGACTAGTTACTTCGTCACAATACAGTGCGCGCCAAATACAATTTATCTTCCGTATTATGTGATTTTTGTTAATCAGGGACTGTTATTTTTTTCTTCGCGTGAATTGGAGAATTATGGCCATGAATGATGTGTCGAGAATTTTCTTTGGGGAATTTCGATACCGACATTCGATTAGCGGAATTAGAGATCATTGCTCAGATAGTAGCATTCTAGACCTCACAGCTGACGAAACGTTAGCTATGCATTTCTAAAATGTTTTGAGTCGGAACTAAAACCCATTCTGAGGATCATTTCTTCCTCCACCCTCTACTTCTCCCCTTACCCATTTCCTCTACTTCTCCCCTTACCCATTTCCTCTACTTCTCCCCTTACCCCTTTCCTCTACTTCTCCCCTCACCTCTTTCCTCTACTTCTCTACTTACCCCATTCCTCTACTTCTCCCCTTACCCCTTTGCTCTACTTCTCCCCTTACCTCTTTCCTCTACTTCTCCGCGTACCCCTTTCCTCTACTTCTCCCCTTACCCCTTTCCTCTACTTCCATATATAAGCGGAAGCCAGGCTTCCTCTCCTGCTCCATTACAAACCCCTTAAGTTGAGATTGTGAGGCAATGATTCGACACTGCTGCTGCTGCTGCTGCAGCAGCAGCAGCAGCAGCAGCCGCTGCCGCCGCCTAATAGAGAGCAGCAGTTTGTAGAATTTCCTACATGGTAGAAAGACTCAAGAGGGAGATTGAATTAATGTTATTTGTCCTGAAGATCCCGCTCATCCATCCTGAGGCTGGAGTTGTGGGATCAGCCTTCTCAATCCCACAACACTCATCCCCCCCTACTCCATCCCTACTTAGACTTGGGTTGTGGGATCACTCATCTCTGACCCACATCACCCATCCCCCACTTTTTTTATCACTCATCCCCGACCCACATCACTTATCCCCTACTCCGCCATTAAACTCTTTTATCGTTTTTCATTATGCAGGCTTTTGTGGTCTTCTGCGACAGCAAAGATTGGTGGTGGTGGGGGAAATTGATCTCCTTCTTTATTACAGAACTTAGAAATAAGCAGTGTACTTTATATTATAAATGACTTGGTGACTGATTACCTCAAACTCTTCACATCTTCTACCTTTTACTCTGTACTGGACTGATGTAGCCACTGATTGGCGAAACATCTTTACACTGAAGTAACCCAAGTATTACACAAGTGTCTCATTCATCAATGTACACTACACGTATTAAGGACGTCGTGAGTGGTGTACACTTACTGTGATCTGTACACATGTTCCTCCAGAGGGAAACGGGAAAGTAATACTCTATCATTCAGTCGAATCTCACCAAGTCTACGTAAACCAAAGCATCTCCTCTTAAAATCTGCCTCCTCAGTAAAACGTTTCACTAAAGACAGACACATACAGAAGAACAATCATATATTGGGCGAAACGTTGTCGTAATAAAAGTTTATTACATACACCTTTGTCTATGTTGGTAGTACTTCAAACCAAACTTTTGTTTGCTTATTATATCATTTGCCCTGTTTTTATACTCTGTATACACTTAATGCATGTGTGTACTTACTGGGCTGTGTTTGCGAGGGTCGAATCTCGGCTCTTGGCTCTGCCTCTTTGACTTATTACATTATAAGAAGTGTGAAAAACAGTAATAAGTGTGGGGAGCAGTAAGAATTGTGAGTTACAGTACGAACTATGAGGAATAATGGAAAGAACGATGTTGTACCATACAAAGTGTGAGGTACTATAAGAAGTGAGGAATCATCAGTTCAAGGAACTAGAAGCGTGAGGTACCAAAACAATACCAACTGTTAATCCAAGAGTATTCTCAGGATGCTTATGCAAAGGGAAGATCGAGCCAGTCATCCAGCAGTCACAGCAGGAACAAATCCTAGAGGAAACGAGGCACGAGGAGGGCAGCCATCCAGGCTCTGAGTATCGTCCAGGACGGTGATATTTCTCCCAGATACGTAATAGTAACTCCAGCTCTACTAGAAGGAAACCTTCAAAGCTGTCGTAGCTACTGAATCCATAGATTTAAAGCTTGGTGATATCCATATTACCATACTGTAGTCTCCCAGTTCAGATTGACAGATTTCATTACTTAGAGAATACAACCCATCTTGTGTGGTTGAATATGACAGGAAAATAATTAGCTTTTGTTCAGTTTGGTAGCCACATAGAATCGGGCAGCAGTGCATAACTGATGTATGTAATTTTGTTGATAAAAAAGAAAAGAATCCTCTTTGGTCCTGTCCCCGGAGGTGTCGTGTTGGTGAGGCTATTGTTTGAGAGTGAGGCGTTGAGAGTGGTGTTGATATTCACCACCTGGGAGCAAACAGCTGTACAGACGTCACCACGACACCATACGGTATATCACACATCTACACTAGGTGGTGTAGCGTATCACACACCTACAACATAGAATCTCATCATATTTTTAATAAATTACCGAAGCTTTGAAAAGAGGTACAGAAGAATGGACTGAATGCTATAACAATGGTGTTTAAAGTGCAGCAGAAGGAACATTAAAGGAGGCAGAGTAGCTGGAGCAGAAGGAACATCAGAAGAGAGTAGCTGGAGCAGAAGGAACATCAGAAGAGGCAGAGTAGCTGGAGCAGAAGCAACATCAGAAGAGAGTAGCCGGAGCAGAAGGAACATCAGAAGAGGCAGAGTAGCTGGAGCAGAAGCAACATCAGAAGAAACAGAGTAGCTGGAGCAGAAGCAACATCATAAGAGGCAGAGTAGCTGGAGCAGAAGCAACATCAGAAGAGAGTAGCTGGAGCAGAAGGAACATCAGAAGAGGCAGAGTAGCTGGAGCAGAAGCAACATCAGAAGAAACAGAGTAGCTGGAGCAGAAGCAACATCATAAGAGGCAGAGTAGCTGGAGGAGAAGCAACATCAGAAGAGACAGAGTAGCTGGAGCAGAAGCAACATCAGAAGAGGCGGAGTAGCTGGAGCAGAAGCAACATCAGAAGAGGCAGAGTAGCTGGAGCAGAAGCAACATCAGAAGAGGCAGAGTAGCTGGAGCAGAAGCAACATCAGAAGAAGCAGAGTAGCTGGAGCAGAAGCAACATCAGAAGAGGCAGAGTAGCTGGAGCAGAAGCATCATCAGAAGAGGCAGAGTAGCTGGAGCAGAAGCAACATCAGAAGAGGCAGAGTAGCTGGAGCAGAAGCATCATCAGAAGAGGCAGAGTAGCTGGAGCAGAAGCAACATCAGAAGAGGCAGAGTCATCTGTGTAGAAATAGGAAGAAGGGCATGCAGCTGAATTTTCATGTAAGTGAAGCGCTAAACCCGTATTGGTCATTCAGTATGTGTAGCTGAACCAGGAATCTTTTTAGTCAACAAAACTGGATACATAAACAAGAGTGCTGCTACTCTATTCTCTATAATATCTACACAGTGGGAACAAGAGCTGGGTATGTTTCCCTGTCACATCACGCACACTGGGGCTCAATACAAAGTGTTGAAATATGTCAGCCTGAGCTGGGAGACTTCAGTGGAGTAATGAGGTTATCGAGAGGAGGAAACTAGAGGGGATCAGACATTTTTCAGGATCAATGATTTTCTCTGGGGTCAGAGGTGACCTCAGGGAGGTCAAAAACCAGCTGTCAGGTCGCAGAGTTTGAACCGCCTCTCACTTCCAAGAGGGATAAGAGCCAACGAGGAAGTGAAATCCTCCCGATAAAAGGATGTTTTGGAATCGAGTCCAAACTTCGACGTTTAATGGCCGCGCAAAGTGGCAAGTTTAACTTGTTAATGGAAGTTAGTTTGGAGAATTTTATTTTTTTAACCATGTAGGGAAGAAATTCGTCTACCAGCTGGGACATATTACGTGTAACCATCAAATAGGGATATAACTTTCTCAAGAAGGTAAAGAAAAGAGGAAGCAGCGATTTGTCTATATCACACTTTTTGTTTCCTGGTGGAAGGGATTCTGCCGAGCTGTGAGTTACTGTCTTGAGATGACCCACATCACCAGCATCACATAACCTAATTCTCGAGTGTCTTTCCTACTTTTATATTTTTCTTTCTTGACAGTGAAATTTGTCGTGATAATGCATTTCTCCTCCCTCATTAAGAAGAAGGGGGGGGACCTTGATGCTGGTGAAGGGCTCTTTAATACAAGGAATTGAAGCTGTTCTCCCCTTCCATCAAATGTATTTACCTTCCATTGCCAGGCGTCGCCGAAGCCATACGGGCATAACGCTTCACATTGAATATAAATGAGAACACACTGACTTCTTACATAAAAACTTGTTGTCCTGTGTCATGGTTAGTCCACGTGTCCACCTGCTAGTGTGTATTATATGTCGTAATTTATATATAAAGGTAATTTATGTAGATATATCATGTAGCACTCACTGAAGACCTAATTAGCTACTAACTGGTGTATGTCAACTTTAATGTGTGTGGTTGTGTGTGTCTGCCACTGCTAGATGATGGTATTAAAGTTGGTAGAATCACCGACAATATGTAAAGTAAAAGGACACAAGTGCAACTAATGTGACATTTATTGTGGCAACGTTTCGCTCTCCAGGAGCTTTATCAAGCCATTTATCAAGCCATTTATCAAGGTAATGGCTTGATAAAGCTCCTGGAGAGCGAAACGTTGCCACAATAAATGTCACATTAGTTGCACTTGTGTCCTTTTACTTTACATAGATGATGGCATCTTGGCACCAGGGATGCCTTCAGCAGCTCTCTTGTTTAGCATGACCTTCACTAGTGGGTCCAGCTCACCTGTGACCTCATCTCCAAGCTGCTACACCTCATCTTCCTCTGGCCACATACTTTTGACTCATATTGCTCCTCATACCACCTCTACACTTCGTCTTCCACCAACACTGTTGCCTCTAGGATTCTGATTGTTCTCTGAATTTGACTAACGAAGCATGCATCGCAAACGAAACCTTTTCGTCTTTAAAGATTTCAGGTGTTGCCAATGTGTCTTAATTATCAAGCCACGGATTATCGTTGCCAGTCACAGGCGTTCATAAGACAGCCAGCCATGAAAACTCACTGCCACCCACGGACGCTCACATCTAGTCACAGGCTCAAACAACCAGTCACGGACGCTTGCAGTGACAAATTGGCTCGCAAACTGGACTGCCAAGAGCATTACAAGGCCAGGATGGGGACGGCAACTCTTCACTGTCAAGAGCGTCCTCTCCGGCCACGATGAATGGACACCACTAAACCCCGTCCACCGGCAAAGGAGGGTCGCTGCGTCCCCCTCGCATCCAGCTCAGTATTGCTTGCTGCGTCCCTCGCGTCCTATAAGAATAATAAAATACATGATAACTCCATGGAGAGAGAACGAACATGTCACATTAAAATATTCACGGTGGGATCAGGGATGGTCCGCAGTGGGTCGCTGGAGATATGGACGGTGGGATCAGGGATGGTCCGGAGTAGGTTACGGGAGACAAGGACGGCAAGTTCAGTGATAGTTCTCAGTGGGTCCAGAGATATATGGAAGGTGGGTTCAGGGGCTAAAATTTAGTGTTTTAAAAAAAGACACGTAAGCAGACACTAGGACACGTTAGAAAACGTTTCGGTACTGATCACTTCTGAAGTGACCAAGGTCCCAGGGCCGAAACGTGCCCTAGTGTTTGCTAATGTGTCTTTCTAACACACCTGTAGGTATCAATTACCAAGGTTCACACCCGAGCATAGCGTCTTCATGGTAGAAAACCCAGTAAAAAGCAGGGGTGCAGTGGGCACAATAAGAGAACACTGTATCAACATCCGTGACCCCAGACTAGTCAACATCTCATTAGAAGATATCAGAAACACTACTGGAACAAGTGTAGAAGTCTTGAAGGGAAAACTGCAAGTATCATCACCAGATGCCAGATCAACCAAGATGTGATGGATATGTGGGGCAACGGGCGTCCAGCAGCAGCAGCCTAGTTGACCAGGCTATCACCAAACGAGCCTGGCCCATCGCCGGGCTCCGAGAGTAGTAAGACTCTCGAAACTCATCAGAGGTATATATCAAAGGTAGTATATTCACTCATACGTATTATTGCTCACTGAACTCGCTCCTCTGATCAAAGCTAAAAAGATTATTTTCTCCGTCATCCTACCTCCCCGTTTTCCTAATTATTTTCTCCCTTCTAATTCCCCTTTCCCTTCGCCTTGTTAATTTTTTTAATTCTGTTTTCCCCTCCCTCTTATGTTTTTACCTTTTTTTGGTTTCCACAGTCCTCTCGCCTCTTACCCATGATTCCTTCCCTGTTTCTTCTTTTTTATTTTTTTCCTCCAGTCTTTCCTACCTTCTCTTTCATCTCTCCGTCGTCTTTTCACCCTACCTTCCACCCTACCTTCCAACCTGCCTTCCACCCTCTTTCCAACCTTGCATCCTCTTTCCATCTTACCTTTCATTCTCTTTCCCGTCCTCCAAATTCGCATCGCTGCTCTTATTACAGAAATCTGTTTTTCCGTTCTCGTTGTATCACTCATTTTACCTTCTCTAGTTGTCTGCAGTGCTTATCTCTCTCGTTTGTTATCGGCCATATGGAGAGACTGAGAGGGAGACGCCGCTATTGTGAATGACTTACGCCCTGTTGCCCCCGTCTCTGGCCTAAGAGACCCTTAACCCATTTTCTTCAGTGTTTCCCTCTGGGACTGTCTTAATAATTTCTGGTAAAATACTTTCTCAAGTCTTAACCCTTTTCACCCTCTTTCCCATCCCCGCCTCCACCTTTCTGTCTTTCTCTTTCCCATCTCTGTCTCACTCCCTGTTCCCTTTCCCCTTCCTTTACTCTCGTTCCTTCTTCCTCCTTGAAGCGGTTTCATGTCTCAGTCTTTTCTTTAGGCGTTTGTGAAGTTGATGCGACCTGCCGGTCTCCTCTTCTCGATGAGTTTCCACTTTGACCTTAACTTCTCGACCTCCCGTTCTTCCTTGTGAGGTGAAGTGGCACTTGACTCAAACTCTTCGCTCTGTCATTCTTAGCTATATTGTGCAACTTGGCCACCTCTATACTCAGACTAGCGATCTTGTTCATGAGGTGAGATGACGCTAGGAACTTTGTGTCTCGCAGTGCTCTTATTTCTATTGCCATGGTAGGGCCCCAGAGCTCGGCCTTACGTTCTTACACGGAAAAAAGAGAGATAAATGCAGTATAATGCTATCCTTTATTGACAACGTTTCGCCCACACAGTGGGCTTTATCAAGTCAACAACTGTATGTTGCACAAGTGATTCATTCTTCAACTTTTAGGTTTTCAAACCCATTTTCATCACACAAGCCAGAGTTTCACCCACTATGGGGGCGAAACGTTTTCAATAAAGGATTGCATCATGCTGCATTTTCTCTCTTTTTCCATTGTGTCAGTATTTTATATCATTTCCCCTCCATCGTTGTTACACGGAATGACACTTAGCACCATCTAAGCCATCTGTAAACTCTGTCTTCTGTGGTGTAAGACTTTGCACCTTTCCTCCTCATTGGTTCACTAACGGAGTCGTAGATGAGCGGAACAATGTGACAAATAAAATAACTGAATCTTAAACTTGGAGAAGCTTTTAACAGACGAAGGTTGAGCAGAGATAAGAGCGAAAAGGATTGGGTTTGATTAGGACGTCCCTGAGATGGGTTATTGATGATAATTTCTCGGGTAGCTTTAGAAAAAGGGCGAACAAATATGTGGGTGGGAATGGTTGGTCTTGAGAAAGATCTTCCGCGTACGGGCCAGTAGGAATGCTGCAATGTTCCCCAAATTCTACAAGAGCATGAGTAGAAGTTAAGGTAATCAGTCCCTCAGCCTAGCGTAATCTTGTAATAATGTTGGTAGAATTACCGACAGTATGTAAAAAGGACACAGTAAAAAGGACACAAGTGCAACTAATGTGACATTTTATTGTGTTAACATTTCGCTCTCCAGGAGCTTTGTCAAACACTACAGGGACACATTGTACCTATATATATCCCTCTGTGTCCCTGTAGTGTTTATAATGGTTTAACAAAGTTCATGGAGAGCGAAACGTTGCCACAGTAACATCTGAATCACAGGTAGGAAGAAGTGGGCTTATATATTGGAGTCACTGGTAGGCGGGATTTACGAGTGGAAGTAGGTCATACTGAAGAGTTGGACCAGACACTGCAACATTATGGTATCTTCAGACAGAGGACAACTCCGCTACAACTTACTGACAATACGTTCATCTGCTGCACCACATCTGACTCCAGTATATAAGCCCACTTTTTCTGTCCTGTGTTTCAGATTCACCAAGACTAAGGTACGGAACATAATGGAGGAACACTGCAACAGGCCAAATGATCCATACTTGACAGATCCTCAAACCCCATCGTTTCCTCACACATATATGATCAACCTGTTCCTAAAGTTACTCAGAAAATTAACTTCATTAACGCATATTTGGAGGGTTCTCAAATTCAACCCTTCCCATCCATATATTTATTCAACCTATTCTCAAAGCTACCCTAAGCATTGGCTTGAATAATCCCAATAAACGTTGCTGTGCAGTCCCACTCGTATTCAACCCTTCTCACTTGTTTAACCTATTTTTAAAGCTCCCTAAGGTTGTAGCTTCCATGATCCTACTTGGCAAATTGTTTCGCTCATCGACAATCTATTCCTGAACCAGTACGTTCTTACATCATTTATGAATTTAAAATTATCTAATTTAAATTCATTATTTCGAGTCCTCTCTTGATTGGATATCCTCTCTTCCCTTTGCCTCAGTCTTGCCACCAGGGAGGTACTATCAGACAGGTGCCACCAGGCAGGTACGCGAGACAGGTGCCGCCAGACAAGTGAGGCGGGCACTCACCTCAGGTAGAGGGGGTGAAGGGGGAAGGGAGAATGGTGTCAGTGGCGCCGTTTGCAAATGTCGCGATCAATGACTTGACTCGTTATCGATTAGCTCTGATATAATATTGACGAAGCCTGTGGCCCGCCCAACGTGAAACTGCGTCACTCTCCCTAAACCCTCTGTTTCTTCCTGGTCGCTTGAATTACAAAATGTAAATATAAGAACATAAGAAAGGAGAAACACTGCAGCAGGCTCACTGGCCTATAGTAAGCAGGTCCTTCTCAAAACCCAAACCCACTAACAAATATATTTGTGGAAAAAGACACCTATGCACAGTTCAGGACATTTATTAGAGGAAACGTTTTGCCACTAGTAACTTTCAGTCGTGAACTATACATCTTGTCAGTATCACCATACTGTTTTTCAAAAATATTTATCCAACTCAATTTTATTGCTACATCTATCCATATGTACTCCTGTTAACCCCCTGTCAATCCCAAGAACCCATGTCTTATGTATATCATAAGTTCTTTCGCTACCGTCCACACGGTGGATATGAGATGCACAATAAACTAGCTGCTCAGGCGGCAAAATCTAAATCGCCTGATTCACGAATCTGTTACGGTTGTTCTTACTTTAGTCCACCGAGAGTTTCGTCGCATGAAGGTAGTGAAAAATACTTGAGCTGAACGCACCTTTCACTTCTCCATAAAGCACAAGACGTGGGCGTAAAATCGCCATTCCCTTTGTTGGGGAATTTCTGATTCTCTCGGAGTCAAGCGGTCGTGAATGGGACATAAATACTCAAAATGTGAAACTTATGCCTTCCATTTTTGACCTTCCACGATAATATAGCGTGTCCCGTAGCTCGTGAGGTCGAGCCTTCCAACCCTGACTCTTATGTCTGTCTGGTTCTGTCTTTGTGACTGTCTTTCTGTTTCTTCCCCTGTTGTGAGGTCGAGCCTTTCGCCGCCTCATTATTTTTATGTCTGTTTCTGTATTTCTTCCTGTCTCTCATGAGGTCGGGCCTTTCGCCTCTGACATTTCTGTCTGCTTCTGTCTTTGTCTCTCTTCATTGCTCCCAGTATTTCGTCTCTCCCTGTTTTTTCGTGTCTCTAACTCCCTAGACTTAAATCATACATAGATTGCGACATTCCTCTTCACTCACAGTATGCACGAAGTTGGAGAGTTTTTTTTTCCCCAACATTACTGACTGCAGTGAAATTTATAGAGGGAAAAATGTCAAGGTTTTCCAGTTTAGATGGAAATGAACTGGAATTGATTAGTTTTTATTTACGGGATAAAATGCGAGATAAGAAAATCAGATCCTGCGTAGTTGTCTCTCATGTCTAGTCTTAGGATTTGATAACTTGCTTGTACAGCGATGCTCACAAAACTCGACTATTCGGATTATGGGGAAATTATGCTTAAATATTTATAAAGTAACAGGAAAGAAAAGCAATTTGTTGATTATTTTTGTTAGTGCGATAGAGTCTTGGAGGGACCAGAGAAGTCTGATTCTCCATTAGCGTTCTCTCTCTCTCTCTTTCTCTCTCTCTCTCTCTCTCTCCCTCTCTCCCTCTCCCTCTCCCTCTCCCTCTCTCCCTCTCCCTCTCCCTCTCTCTCTCTCTCTCTCTCTCCCTCCCTCTCCCTCTCCCTCTCCCTCTCCTTCTCCTTCTCTCCCTCTCCCTCTCTCTCTCCCTCTCCCTCTCCCTCTCTCCCTCTCCCCCTCTCCCCCTCTCCACCCGTCTCCCACCAACACATCCCCCGCTCCCACTTTTCCTGCCTTCAATTCCACCTAAAACTGAGTTTTTTTTTTTTGTTGATTCTTTTTTTGATGCCCACCACTTCATTACAGAAATAGAATGAAGTGCTACAGTGATAGGTCACTCAGACTAGGTGGTTGCGGTGGTGTGGGGGTCGTCCTGTAATGAGGGCATCGAGGTCGTTCCTGTGGTGCTTGGAGTATTTTATCACCAGGGTTGGGTTGCTTAGGAATTTCATGAACATGACTCAGGGTTTTCCTACATAGCTAAAAAGTCGTCGAGTGTTCTGTACGCTATGTAACAGTAGCTTACAAAATCATCTTTCTGGAACACTGCAAAACTCGGTGTTCTGAAGAGTTAGTGTGGGAACAGTTACCTTACTTTGCGTCGAATTCGGGGCTCACCGCCCCCCTACCCCGCGACCCGGTCACAGACTAGGCCTTCCAGTTGCTAGCCTGATTGACTAGACTGTCTACAGTGGTGCACCAGGTGCTATATCCTACATGAGTGACCACACTCCTATCTACAGTGGTCTACCAGGTCCTACACCGTACATGAGTGACCACACTCCTACAGTGGTCTACCAGGTCCTACACCATACATGAGTGACCACACTCCTACAGTGGTCTACCAGGTCCTACACCCTACATGAGTGACCACACTCCTACAGTGGTCTACCCAGGTCCTACACCATACATGAGTGACCACACTCCTACAGTGATCTACTAGGTCCTACACCCTACATGAGTGACCACACTCCTACAGTGGTCTACTAGGTCCTACACCCTACATGAGTGACCACACTCCTACAGTGGTCTACCAGGTCCTACACCCTACATGAGTGACCACACTCCTACAGTGATCTACTAGGTCCTACACCCTACATGAGTGACCACACTCCTACAGTGGTCTACCAGGTCCTTCACCCTACATGAGTGACCACACTCCTACAGTGGTCTACCAGGTCCTACACACTACATGAGTGACCACACTCCTACAGTGGTCTACCCAGGTCCTACACCATACATGAGTGACCACATTCCTACAGTGATCTACTAGGTCCTACACCCTACATGAGTGACCACACTCCTACAGTGATCTACTAGGTCCTACACCCTACATGAGTGACCACACTCCTACAGTGATCTACCAGGTGCTACACCATACATGAGTGACCACATTCCTACAGTGATCTACTAGGTCCTACACCCTACATGAGTGACCACACTCCTACAGTGGTCTACCAGGTCCTACACCCTACATGAGTGACCACACTCCTACAGTGGTCTACCCAGGTCCTACACCCTACATGAGTGACCACATTCCTACAGTGATCTACTAGGTCCTACACCCTACATGAGTGACCACACTCCTACAGTGATCTACTAGGTCCTACACAATACATGAGTGACCACATTCCTACAGTGATCTACTAGGTCCTACACAATACATGAGTGACCACACTCCTACAGTGATCTACTAGGTCCTACACCCTACATGAGTGACCACATTCCTACAGTGATCTAGGTCCTACACCCTACATGAGTGACCACACTCCTACAGTGATCTACTAGGTCCTACACCCTACATGAGTGACCACACTCCTACAGTGGTCTACCCAGGTCCTACACCCTACATGAGTGACCACACTCCTACAGTGATCTACCAGGTCCTACACCCCACATGTGACCACACTCCTACAGTGATCTACTAGGTCCTACACCATACATGAGTGACCACACTCCTACAGTGATCTACCAGGTCCTACACGCTGCAGGAGTGACCACACTCCTACAGTGATCTACTAGGTCCTACACGCTGCAGGAGTGACTGCCAAGTCCTGTGGTTCACCTTTAAGTTATTTTGAAAGGCTGAAACCAAAGAAAAAAAGAAAAGAGAAACGGACATTTAACTTTCCTAAGGCTAGTTTATATAGCCGGCCTCCAGCAGGACAAGTGTTCCTTCCAAGCTCTGGAGTCACTGTTACTCTACTTGGAGGGCATTCCGGGGATCAACGCCCCCGCGGCCCGGTCCACGACCAGGCCTCTCACCTCATTTTTTGTATAATTCTAGCAGTTACATTAAGGAATTTTCTAACTTCCAGCAAAGTAATAAAGCAGTTTGCATTAGATTTATTTACTGCAGAGAACACTGAGTCGAGTCGTCCTTATTGTTTAAAGTAGCTTTATGACATTATTGTTCGCACGCACTGTACACACGCACACGTACACAATACACACACACACACGCACATAATACACATACACACGCACACAGACACGCAGGCATGCATGCGTCCACAAACTAGGTGCTCAGCCTCATACTTGTCACCAGTGATGTATGTTCCACTTTGGCAGTCCAGCCTGAGGCTGGAATTACGTGTTTACTGCCTGATCAACCATGTTGTTTGTACCCACGGTCCGCAGGTCTTAAGTGGCCTTGCGAATTTTGAGATATGCCCGCCTCTCTCTCTCTCTCTCTCTCTCTCTCTCTCTCTCTCTCTCTCTCTCTCTCTCTCTCTCTCACTGTCATCTTTCACAGTTTCTATGCCACAATCCCTCCTCTTCCCTTCTGCTTTCCCTCCTTCCCTCCCTCTTCCCTACTATCCCTCCCTCCCTCTTCCCTACTATCCCTCTCAGCCTTTCTATTGCTTTCTCTTCCTCCTTCCTTCTCTTTTTTACATTCATCTTTCAGTTTCTCGTTCCATCCTTTCTTTCTCTCTTTATCACCTGTATCTGTCCCTTCCACTCTTTTCCTCCTTCCCTCCCATTCTCATCTTCCCCATTGTCTATTCCTCCTAACTTATTTCCACTCTCCATTCCTCATCACCGTAGCTTTCTCCTCGTTCCTTCACTATCTTTTGCCTTTCCTCTCTCCCTCCTCGTCTTCGTTTTGCTTCCCTATCGTCCCTCCTCTCCCCCCTCCATTTTTTTATTCACTTTCGTCTCTTCCTCTTCTTTGGTGTGTTCCCTCCAGCTCCATCGTTAATCTTCCTCTCCTGGTTGCTCCTCCCTCATGTTTAACAAGAATGTACCATCTTAATAGTTCCTCCCTCATGTTCAACTATCTTCCTTCTTCACACTAGCCTTTCTCCCTACATACTATCCTCCTCCTCCACACTACTCTCCTTCCTCCATACCGTCCTCTTCCATATCATTATCTTTCCTCACTGTCCTTTTCCCTCTTCACTATCATCCTCCGCATAATCCTTTTCCACACAGTGCTCCACACTATCCTCCTCCTCCAGGGGACGTCACTGGAGAATCTGTCTTTCTTGCCTCATTACCCGATTTTCCAAGTGACTTTCCGATCGGCGATTTGTATTACGAAAATCATATCCCAACATTCCACATCTCTGAATATATCTCTTACGTATGTGTGCGTATTTTATATATATTATATATATATATATATATGTATATATATGTATATATATGTATATATATGTATATATATATATATATATATATATATATATATATATATATATGTCGTGCCGAATATGTAAAAGTGGTCAATTAGCAAAAACTCATTTAAAATTAAGTCCTTTCTAAAATTTTCTCTTATACGTTTAAAGATATATTTTTTTCATTAATGTTGATGTAAAAAGTTTTAATTTTGCAACAAAAAAATCTTAGAAAACTTACCTAACCTTATTATAACAAGAACAATTTATTTTAGCCTATCCCAACTAAATATATTTTAGATTTGTTTACAGTAATTTAATACTAAACAAATATTTTAGATTTGTTTACAGTAATTTAATACTAAACAAACAGTAAAATATATTTTTTTCGTTAGGTTCAGAATGATTTTGGCGAAATTATTGCATACACAAATTTTCACTTGTCCTATATGGCAAGATGAGCGTTGCTATTTAAGCCAAGATCGCAAGTTCTGCCTATTCGGCACGACATATATATATATATATATATATATATATATATATATATATATATATATATATATATATATATATATATATATATATATATAAATGTCGTGCCGAATATGTAAAACTGGTCAATTAACAAGAACTCATTTAAAATTAAGTCCTTTCTAAAATTTTCTCTTATATGTTTAAAGATATATTTTTTTCATTAATGTTAATGTAAAAATTTTTAATTTTGCACCAAAAGAATCTTAGAAAACTTATCTAACCTTATTATAACAAGAGCAATTTATTTTAGCCTAACCCAACTAAATATATTTTAGATTTGTTCACAGCAATTTAATACTAAACAAACACAGTGAAATATATTTTTTTTCGTTAGGTTCAGAATGATTTTGGCGAAATTATTGCATACACAAATTTTCACTTGTCCTATATAGCAAGATGAGCGTTGCTATTTAAGCCAAGATCGCAAATTCTGCCTATTCGGCACGACATTATAATATATTTATATATATATATATATATATATATATATATATATATATATATATATATATATATATAATATATATATATATATGTAATCATTGATTTTAAATAATATTCAATAACTTGAAATTAACCTATCATATATATATAGCAGAATTTAGCAAAAAAAATGTGTTAGTTTATGAGAGGTTTCTAAGTTAATTATGGGCCAAAAAATAAAAATCTTTATATCATTGGCAAAGAAAAAAAGACCCAACTTTCCGTAAAAGAATTTTTTTGAGAAAGTTTATTTTTTAAAGAAGTTTGGCAAGTTCGGCTTATTAGGCACGACATATGTACAT
>NC_091327.1:25129919-25222419 GCF_038502225.1 Cherax quadricarinatus
GGAATTTCGGTGTTGTACACAGGCGTTGTTCAGGTTATCGTTCCTACATGCGTAAATGTGTTCATTGAGGCGGGTGTCGAGGTTTCTGGCTGTTTCACCTACGTAAATCTTGTCACAGCCTCCACAGGGTATAGTGTAAACTCCTGCATTGACTGGTTCGTGGTGCTTGGATTTTGTCCTGGTTATATCCTTTATTGAAGTGCTAGAAGCGATGGCGACTCTGGTGTTAGCTTGTGAAAGTACTTTTGAGACGTTCAGTGCAACCTGACTGTTGGGAAGAATTATAACTTTGCTGGGAGTGGTGTTGATGCGTGGAGAATTTATGATCTGAAGAGCTCTTTTCAATCGTTCAAGACACTGTACACTGTGTATGTTAGGCCAATACTGGAGTATGCAGCACCAATCTGGAACCCACACCTGGTCAAGCACGTCAAGAAGTTAGAGAAAGTACAAAGGTTTCGACATACAAGATACTGCGGGGAATAGACAAGGTGGACAGAGATAGGATGTTCCAGAGAGGGGACACAGGAACAAGAGGTCACAACTGGAAGCTGAAGACTCAGACGAGTCACAGGGACGTTAGGAAGTATTTCTTCAGTCATAGAGTCGTCAGGAAGTGGAATAGCCTAGCAAGTGAAGTAGTGGAGGCAGGAACCATACATAGTTTTAAGAAGAGGTATGATAAAGCTCAGGAAGCAGAGAGAGAGAGGACCTAGTAGCAATCAGTGAAGAGGCGGGGCCAGGAGCTGAGTCTTGACCCCTGCAACCACAATTAGGTGAGTACACAACCACACACACAACCACACACACACACACACACACACACACACACAGACACACACACACACACACACACACACACACACACACACACACACACACACACAAACCACACACACACACACAAACCACACACACACACACAAACCACACACACACACACACACACACACACACACACACACACACACACACACAAACCACACACACACACACACAAACCACACACACACACACAAACCACACACACACACACACACACAAACCACACACACACAAACCACACACACAAACCACACACACAAACCACACACACAAACCACACACACAAACGACACAAACCACACACACAAACCACACACACAAACCACACACACAAACCATACACACAAACCACACACAAACCACACACACAAACCACACACACAAACCACACACACACACACACACACACACACACACACACACACACACACACACACACACACACACACACACACACACACACACACACACACACACACACACACACAACTATTCATAAAGCCTCGTATCTGTCCACACGCCGGAAACTGTCAAAACTTTCTTCTGAAAAAAAAAAACTCCCTTTTTGTAAGACAGTGAACGTTCCCAACCATATAACTGCTACTGCTGCTGCTGCTGCTGCTGCTGCTGCCGTCGTTGTTTCTGATGCTGTTTCTGTTGCAGCTGCTGCTCTTGCGTCTGCTATTGCTATTCTTGCTGTTTCTGCTGCTGCTGCTGGGGCAGATGTCTTGTGACGCCACGTGAAACACATCCTGACAGCCGGCTCTCTTATTTTATGCAAATTAGGCCCCTCTTGCTCCGCTATTACTAAAAATATAGAAAAGTTCAAATTACTTTTCAAGAATCTGCGAAGTAATGTGCATTAGAATTTCATTCAGATGATGGCAGGGCCAAAGGCTTCCCCGGATGATGGCAGGGCCAAAGGCTTCCCCGGATGATGGCAGGGCCAAAGGCTTCCGCGGATGTTGGCAGGGCCAAAGGCTTCCGCGGATGTTGGCAGGGCCAAAGGCTTCCCCGGATGATGGCAGGGCCAAAGGCTTCCGCGGATGTTGGCAGGGCCAAAGGCTTCCCCGGATGATGGTAGGGCCAAAGGCTTCCGCGGATGTTGGCAGGGCCAAAGGCTTCCCCGGATGATGGCAGGGCCAAAGGCTTCCGCGGATGTTGGCAGGGCCAAAGGCTTCCCCGGATGATGGCAGGGCCAAAGGCTTCCGCGGATGTTGGCAGGGCCAAAGGCTTCCCCGGATGATGGCAGGGCCAAAGGCTTCCGCGGATGTTGGCAGGGCCAAAGGCTTCCCCGGATGATGGTAGGGCCAAAGGCTTCCCCGGATGATGGCAGGGCCAAAGGCTTCCTCAGATGATGGCAGGGTCAAAGGCTTCCCCGGATGATGGCAGGGTCAAGGGCTTCCCAGGATGATGGTAGGGCCAAAGGCTTCCCAGGATGATGGCAGGGTCAAGGGCTTCCCCGGATGTTGGCAGGGCCAAAGGCTTCCTCAGATGATGGCAGGGTAAAAGGCTTCCCCGGATGATGGCAGGGTCAAGGGCTTCCCAGGATGATGGCAGGGCCAAGGGCTTCCCAGGATGTTGGCAGGGTCAAAGGCTTCCTCAGATGATGGCAGGGTCAAAGGCTTCCCCGGATGATGGCAGGGTCAAGGGCTTCCCAGGATGATGGCAGGGCCAAGGGCTTCCCAGGATGATGGCAGGGCCAAAGGCTTCCCCGGATGATGGTAGGGCCAAAGGCTTCCCCGGATGATGGCAGGGCCAAAGGCTTCCTCAGATGATGGCAGGGCCAAAGGCTTCCTCAGATGATGGCAGGGCCAAAGGCTTCCCCGGATGATGGCAGGGCCAAAGGCTTCCCCGGATGATGGCAGGGCCAAAGGCTTCCCCGGATGATGGCAGGGCCAAAGGCTTCCCCGGATGATGGCAGGGCCAAAGGCTTCCCCGGATGATGGCAGGGCCAAAGGCTTCCTCAGATGATGGCAGGGTCAAAGGCTTCCCCGGATGATGGCAGGGTCAAGGGCTTCCCAGGATGATGGCAGGGCCAAAGGCTTCCCAGGATGTTGGCAGGGCCAAAGGCTTCCCCGGATGATGGCAGGGCCAAAGGCTTCCTCAGATGATGGTAGGGCCAAAGGCTTCCCTGGATGATGGCAGGGCCAAGGGCTTCCTCAGATGATGGCAGGGCCAAAGGCTTCCCAGGATGATGGCAGCGTCAAAGGCTTCTCAGGATGATGGCAGGGCCAAAGGCTTCCCCGGATGATGGTAGGGTCAAAGGCTTCCCCGGATGATTGTAGGGCCAAAGGCTTCCTCAGATGATGGCAGGGCCAAGGGCTTCCCAGGATGATGGCATGGCCAAAGGCTTCCTCAGATGATGGCAGGGCCAAAGGCTTCCTCAGATGATGGCAGGGCCAAAGGCTTCCCAGGATGATGGTAGGGTCAAAGGCTTCCCAGGATGATGGCACGGTCAAAGGCTTCCCAGGATGATGGCAGGGTCAATGGCTTCCCAGGATGATGGCAGGGCCAAAGGCTTCCCAGGATGATGGCAGGGTCAAAGGCTTCCCAGGATGATGGCAGTGTCAAAGGCTTCCTCAGATGATGGCAGAACTAGAGAGATTCTGCACTTTTAAAACCACTGTAGAAGAGTAAACTAACGTTTGTTCACATCTGCACTTTACATTCAGCTCTTCCCATCCCATCCCATCTTCCCCTCTGCTATTTACTCATTATATCTCCCGTTCCGTATTTCCCTTCTCACCCATCCTACCTTATCTACCCTCTTCTCGCTCTCTTCACTCTCTTTCTCCCCTCCTACCCTATTTTACCTCTTTTTACTGTCTCTTCACTCATTCTTCCCTCCCATTCTACTTAACTCTCATCTCTTTACTCTTCCCCCAATACCTGTCTCTCTCTCTCTCTCTCTCTCTCTCTCTCCACCATCCTAAATCCTCTCCAAGACATCCTTGACAAGACGAATAACTTGCGATTTCTATTCCTGCCTATTCACTCCATCCTCCGAGTGTCCCTGGGACATATTAGCCTTCCTCCTTGCTCCTCCCTAGCCGCCGCCTCTCCTGGGATTCTCTATCCCCAGTGTCCTTACCCCTGGGTGTTCTTATCCTAGGTATTTTTTTCCTATCCTGGGTATTTCTATCCTTGGCAGCCCTGTCCTCAGAGATAGTAAAATAAGCTTATTTGTTGAGATTATTCACTGCGAAGATATACCGGTGACTGATAGAAATAAATACCAGTGATTGACACTAGTAACATTACAGTTGCTAACCATTGTACACATCTTCCCTTTCTGACTTGTGACATTCGTATTCCTACAGAAAGAGGACGGTTGCCGGCTCAGGTAGCAATCATGAGCCATTAAAATAATAGTATACAGTACTCACAAGATGAGAAAGTAAATATTTTTTTTCAACATCGGGTATCTTTATTTGAAGACGTTTTGCCATTTAGTGGCTTTATCAGTTCAGTGCACAAGTGATATGCGAAGACAATGTTGACTGTATCGACTGTTTTGAATTGATAGTCACTGGTTGGTCATACGTCTTCAGATAATGAAATCCAGTTCAGCAAATATATTATCAATCATGAGTTGACTTAGTTTGGTCTAACAGCCTTTAGTGTATCCATTTGTAAACAGAATAGTGTTACATGGTGGTATGGGAAAAGCTAGGTTCTGTGTGATTGTTGAAGACCTGAGTATGTTGTTTTTGAGTAGTTGGTACGCCACAAGTGAGTTTTGGTAGTGTAGGCTGTGATGGAAGGTGGATCGTGGGTGGGCAGTGGTTGTTGTTGGTGTATGAACGACCAGAAGTAAGGTTTAGTGCTAGGGAAAGACGAAGGTTATACAAGACAAGGTAGGTAATTTTTTGAGCAGGTAGCAGGTGGTAGACGCAGAAGTGAGGTTTGTGTTTGAAAAGGCGTTGTTTCTGTAGGAATGTGGGGGATGGGTGAGTGATATTCCATAAATGAGATTTGCTGTTGTGTGAGGGGTGAGGACATGATGTAAGGGAAGATGAAGCTTAGGGCGAGTATGGTGGGGAGTGGAAGAATTGGTTGGTTAATTGGCTTGGAAACCTATCGACTACATAAGCGTAACCAAGGCTGCACGTAACCTGTTCAGCACCGGTAAAGCATAAGTTATTCCCTTAAAAAGGGATTAAAGTAACCTCTCGGTGTATATACAGCGCGAGAGGCACACAACTCTCAGTGTATATGCAAGAGGGAGAAGGGGTGTGGGCAGATTATATAGCAGGTAGTACTAGGGTTGGAAAATAGTGCTTGTTGGAGGTAAGGGGTGAATGAGGGGTCTGGGTGAGGGGTGCCTGGTGGGTAGCTGGTGTCTTCTTTATTGCCCTCGGTCCTCTGACCCCTCTTCTCCCCTTGTAATAACTTCTAATTGACTCGTCCCTGTCCATATCTTTCTCTATATAGATATATTGTGATGAAAGTGACTATAATTCAATTGATTTTTAGTGTTCGTATTTTACGCCTGCCTTGTTTTATCTTTTCCTTCTTATTAGTATTGTGTCTGTATTTTGTGCATTTCTGTCTAAGTCTGTGCTCTCAAGCCGTGTCTGTGTAAGCGAGTGAAGCAGGCGAAATCATCACGAGTCAAGTTGGTGGTGGTGGCGATGATGTTGATGGTGGTGGTGGTGATTGTGATGTTGGTGATGATGATGCTGCTTCTGGTGATGATGATGCTAGTGGTGATGCTGATGGTGGTCGTGATGCTGGTGGTGGTGGCAGCATCTCGCTTCGTCTTGCGTTGAGGGACTTGGCTGTCTCCGTCTTCTGCCCATAATACCAAGACGATCTTAAACTTCTAATGGACAACCCTGTAAATCCCTGGAGTCCTTACTGCTTGCTGGACACATGCTCCCTATCTCACCATTTGCTCATCCCTTCCCAACATTTCGCCTCTCTGTCTGTCTGTCTCTCTCTCTCTCTCTCTCTCTCTCTCTCTCTCTCTCTCTCTCTCTCTCTCTCTCTCTCCTACTCAGTAGCCCAGTAAATGTATGACGGCAGAGCAGTATGGATGACCTTATAAATTTACCTCTTACGGTGCTGCTCAATACAAATTCGAACGACTTATGACAGTGGCAGGTGAAGAAGAAGCCCCATGAATATTTTCCCCACCCATTATTAGAGAGAGAGAGAGAGAGAGAGACGATAAAAAGGGAACAAAGAGAAAGATGTAAATGATAGATGATAGGACAGTTCGATGTGCCATCTAGATTTTTTTGGTTTAGCAAAATTGGACACTCACGGGCGCGGGGAGAGACGTTTCTTAATGGAGTGGGGTGGTTAATGGAACGGTTTTCTGGGGGTTGCGTTCGATAGGCATTGTTTAAATCGGTCTCGTTTATGGTTACAGGATGAGGTTACTGCACCAGAAAGTTGGGTCTGAAGTTAAGTTTGGTCTCTGGCGTGCGGGAACTCCACTGCTTCCTTCACTCGCGCATATGATATCACGTCGACGCCGCAACAACGATAATTTCCCCTCTCACGTTGCTTGTCACCACCAAGTTGTATCATCGGTAATTTCATCCTCCAACTCCGGCTTGTTGGCTCCTCACCTTCACAGCCTCCTCACTCCTCCTAGTAGCTCACCTTCACAGCCTCCTCACTCCTAGTAGGTCACCTTCACAGCCTTCTTACTCCTAGTATCACCTTCACAGCCCTCTTACTCCTAGTATCACCGCCACAGCTTTCTTATTCCTAGAAGGTCACCTTCGCAGCTTTCTTACTCCTAGTTGGTCACCTTCACAGCCTTCTTACTCCTAGTAGCTCATCTTCACGGCCTTCTTTCTAGTATCACCTTCACAGCCTTCTTACTCCTAGTAGGTCACCTTCCCAGCCTTCTTACTCCTAGTAGGTCACCTTCCCAGCCTTCTTGCTCCTAGTAGGTCACCTTCACAGCCTTACTAGTAGTAGGTCACCTTCACAGCCTTCTTGCTCCTAGTAGGTCACCTTCACAGCCTTCTTACTAGTAGTAGGTCACCTTCACAGCCCAACACTTATGGTTAAAGGCTGTGCTGCCGACGGAAATAAAAGATCAAGAAACGTGTAGCAAAACAACTCCTTATTGGGACAACGTTTCGCTCCTAGTAAAACTTTCGCTCTAATTAGAGCTTTAATTCATATAAATCATGACGTTGAGTCAAGACTTGTCCCAGCAAAGCGTTTTTGAGAGTAAGGTAGAGTGGCGATGTTGTACTGACCACGATATTAATACCCAGCCTACCTACCTTGCTGTTTGCACCCCCCAACTTGCTGTCTGCACCCCTCACCTTGCTGTCTGCACCCCTCACCTTGCTGTCTGCACCCCTCACCTTGCTGTCTGCACCCCTCACCTTGCTGTCTGCACCCCTCACCTTGCTGTCTGTACCCCCCACCTTGCTGTCTGCACCCCTCACCTTGCTGTCTGCACCCCTCACCTTGCTGTCTGCACTCCTCACCTTGCTGTCTGTACCCCCACCTTGCTGTCTGCACCCCTCACCTTGCTGGCTGCACCCCTCACCTTGCTGGCTGCACCCCTCACCTTGCTGTCTGCACCCCCCATCTTGCTGTCTGCACTCCTCACCTTGCTGTCTGCAACCCTCATCTTGCTGTCTGCACCCCTCACCTTGCTGTCTGTACCCCTCACCTTGCTGTCTGTACCCCTCACCTTGCTGTCTGTACTCCCCACCTTGCTGTCTGCACCCCTCACCTTGCTGTCTGCACCCCTCACCTTGCTGTCTGCACCCTCACCGTGCTGTCTGCACTCCTCACCTTGCTGTCTGCACCCCTCACCTTGCTGTCTGCACTCCTCACCTTGCTGTCTGCACCCCCCACTTTGCTGTCTGCACCCCCCAACTTGCTGTCTGCACTCCTCACCTTGATAAATTAGACACATGTGCAACTCTTGGGTATCTTTATTAAGGAAACGTTTCGCCACACAGTGGCTTCATCAGTCCATACAAAGGAGAATCTTGAAGAACAGGAGGAGAATGAGGTAATCACTCCCTCAACCATGAGTCGATGTGGTCAGTCCATCAATCTTGAATAGAATACGGCATACGTGCGGAGAAGGAGCTTAAAAACCGTATGGCAGGAGAGGTGCAGCAGTCAAAGGTGGTGTCACATTTGTTCAATGTGGAAGTAGGTCGTGCCCAAGAATTAGGCAAGCGAAGAATTCCCAAGTATTAAGATCCCAAGAAGTTGCAGATTCTCCTTTGTATGGACTGATGAAGCCACTGTGTGGCGAAACGTTTCCTTAATAAAGATACCCAAGAGTTGCACATGTCTAATTTATCAACATGTCGGTTCTCTGAACCATTCATCTACAAACCTGTCAGACACTGCAACTTCTTGGGATCTTAATACTTGGAAATTCTTCGCTTGCCTAATTCTTGGGCACGACCTACTTCCACATTGAACAAATGTGACACCACCTTTGACTGCTGCACCTCTCCTGCCATACGGTTTTTAAGCTCCTTCTCCGCACGTATGCCGTATTCTATTCAAGATTGATGGACTGACCACATCGACTCATGGTTGAGGGAGTGATTACCTCATTCTCCTCCTGTTCTTCAAGATTCTCCTTTGTATGGACTGATGAAGCCACTGTGTGGCGAAACGTTTCCTTAATAAAGATACCCAAGAGTTGCACATGTGTCTAATTTATCAACATGTCGGTTCTCTGAACGATTCATCTAAAAACTCCTCACCTTGCTGTCTGCACCCCCATCTTGCTGTCTGCACTCCTCACCTTGCTGTCTGCACCCCCCATCTTGCTGTCTGCACTCCTCACCTTGCTGTCTGCACCCATCACCTTGCTGTCTGCACCCATCACCTTGCTGTCTGCACCCCCACCTTGCTGTCTGCACCCCTCACTTTGCTGTCTGCACTCCTCACCTTGCTGTCTGCACCCTCACCTTGCTGTCTGCACTTCCCATCTTGCTGTCTGCACTCCTGACCTTGCTGTCTGCACCCCCACCTTGCTGTCTGCACCCATCGCCTTGCTGTCTGCACCCCCACCTTGCTGTCTGCACTCCTCATCTTGCTGTCTGCACTCCTCATCTTGCTGTCTGCACTCCTCATCTTGCTGTCTGCACTCCTCATCTTGCTGTCTGCACTCCTCATCTTGCTGTCTGCACTCCTCACCTTGCTGTCTGCACTCCTCACCTTGCTGTCTGCACCCTCACCTTGCTGTCTGCACTTCCCATCTTGTTGTCTGCACTCCCCGTCCCTTGTTGTCTGCACTCCCCGTACCTTGTTGTCTGCACTCCCCGTACCTTGTTGTCTGCACTCCCCGTCCCTTGTTGTCTGCACTCCCCGTACCTTGTTGTCTGCACTCCTCGCTTTGCTGTCTGCATCCCTACCTTGCTATCTGCACCCTCCACCTTGCTGTCTGCACCCCTACCTTGCTGTCTGCACCCCCACCTTGGTGTCTGAGCCCCCAACTTGCTGTCTGCATTGTTCACCTTGCTGTCTGCACTCCTCACCTTGCTCTCTGCACTCCTCACCTTGCTGTCTGCACCCCCACCTTGCTGTCTGCACCCATCACCTTGCTGTCTGCACCCCCACCTTGCTGTCTGCACCCATCACCTTGCTGTCTGCACCCCCACCTTGCTGTCTGCACCCATCACCTTGCTGTCTGCACCCCCACCTTGCTGTCTGCACTCCTCACCTTGCTGTCTGCACTCCTCACCTTGTCTGCACTCCTCGCTTTGCTGTCTGCACCCCACCTTGCTGTCTGCACCCCCACCTTGCTGTCTGCACCCATCACCTTGCTGTCTGTACCCCACCTTGCTGTCTGCACCCCCACCTTGCTGTCTGCACTCTTCACCTTGCTGTCTGCACTCTTCACCTTGCTGTCTGCACTCTTCACCTTGCTGTCTGCACTCTTCACCTTGCTGTCCGCACTCCTCACCTTGCTGTCTGCACCCCTCACCTTGCTGTCTGCACCTCCCACCTTGCTGTCTGCACCCCTCACCTTGCTGTCTGGACTCATCTTGCTGTCTGCACTCCTCACCTTGCTGTCTGCACCCCTCACCTTGCTGTCTGCACCCCTCACCTTGCTGTCTGCACCCCCACCTTGTCTACACCCCTCACCTTTCTGTCTGCACCCTCACCTTTGCACCCCCACCTTGCTGTCTGCACCCCCACCTTGCTGTCTGCACCCCTACCTTGGTGTCTGCGCCCCCCACCTTGGTGTCTGCGCCCCCCACCTTGCTGTCTGCACCCCCACCTTGCTGTCTGCACCCCCGCCTTGCTGTTTGCACCCCTCACCTTGCTGTCTGCACCCCCACCTTGCTGTTTGCACCCCTCACCTTGCTGTCTGCACCCCTCACCTTGCTGTCTGCACCCCTCACCTTGCTGTCTGCACCCCTCACTCCTCAGACCTCTCTCTTCCTACCTTCCCACAACCTTTCAGACCTCTCTCTTCCCCTACCTTCCCACGGCTTTTCAGACCTCTCTGTTCCTGCCTTCCCACAACCTTTCTGACCTCTTACTGCTTATCCTGTCTTTCTTACCTCTTTTCCAGTCTTCCGAGAATCTCTAACCTCCCTCGTCCCCTGTATCCGCGACTTTAATTACTTCTCCCTTCCTGTCTACCCAAAGCCTTTCAAATCTTTCTCTTCCTTTCTACTAAAAACCTTTCCTACGTCCCCTTTACGCAGATAGCCCGCAAATAGGAGAGAAACGTTTTTGACGACGTTACGGTCCAACTTAGACCATTCACAAATCATTTGTGAATGGTCCAAGTCGGACCGAAACGTCGTCATAAGCTTTTCTCTCTCCTATCTGCGAGTTATTTGTGTATTGTTCCAGTCACGATATTGTGCCTCTTTTTTTGTTCCCTCCCTTTCTGCCAGGAACCTTTCTTACCTCGCTTCCTGTCTACTCACAACTTTTTTTTTTCCACTTATCACAGTCCTTCCCTTTCTTGCATCCGTCTCATAGGCTATCTCGCCCCATAGCAGAAAAGGGCGATCACAGATATCGTCATTATTATTATATTAATAATTATCATGATATTAATAATAAACTGTATAACTTATATTTCACTTCAGTGTTTGACATTCACCTTTTAAAGGCATGAATTTCTGTTGTGTTTCTTGAGGGAAGGAGTGACAGACAGGCCAACACTGTGTTGACACTCTTCGCATTTCATACTTGACGAGTTTCAACAGAAAGAGCAAGTCTGTGAGGTGCCAGACACCACGCTTGTACCAGCATACCACGCTTGTACCAGCTTGATACCACGCTTGTACCAGCTTGATACCACGCTTGTACCAGCATGATACCACGCTTGTACCAGCTTGATACCACGCTTGTACCAGCATGATACCACGCTTGTACCAGCATGATACCACGCTTGTACCAGCTTGATACCACGCTTGTACCAGCTTGATACCACGCTTGTACCAGCTTGATACCACGCTTGTACCAGCATGATACCACGCTTGTACCAGCTTGATACCACGCTTGTACCAGCATGATACCACGCTTGTACCAGCATGATACCACGCTTGTACCAGCTTGATACCACGCTTGTACCAGCTTGATACCACGCTTGTACCAGCTTGATACCACGCTTGTACCAGCATGATACCACGCTTGTACCAGCATGATACCACGCTTGTACCAGCATGATACCACGCTTGTACCAGCATGATACCACGCTTGTACCAGCATGATACCACGCTTGTACCAGCATGATACCACGCTTGTACCAGCATGATACCACGCTTGTACCAGCATGATACCACGCTTGTACCAGCATGATACCACGCTTGTACCAGCATGATACCACGCTTGTACCAGCATACCACGCTTGTACCAGCATGATACCACGCTTGTACCAGCATGATACCACGCTTGTACCAGCATGACACCACGCTTGTACCAGCATGACACCACGCTTGTACCAGCATGATACCACGCTTGTACCAGCATGATACCACGCTTGTACCAGCATGATACCACGCTTGTACCAGCATGATACCACGCTTGTACCAGCATGATACCACGCTTGTACCAGCATGACACCACGCTTGTACCAGCATGATACCACGCTTGTACCAGCTTGATACCACGCTTGTACCAGCTTGATACCCCGCTTGTACCAGCATACCACGCTTGTACCAGCATACCACGCTTGTACCAGCATGACACCACGCTTGTACCAGCTTGATACCACGCTTGTACCAGCTTGATACCCCGCTTGTACCAGCATACCACGCTTGTACCAGCATACCACGCTTGTACCAGCATGACACCACGCTTGTACCAGCTTGATACCACGCTTGTACCAGCTTGATACCACGCTTGTACCAGCATGATACCACGCTTGTACCAGCATGATACCACGCTTGTACCAGCATGATACCACGCTTGTACCAGCATGATACCACGCTTGTACCAGCATGATACCACGCTTGTACCAGCATGATACCACGCTTGTACCAGCTTGATACCACGCTTGTACCAGCTTGATACCACGCTTGTACCAGCTTGATACCACGCTTGTACCAGCATGATACCCCGCTTGTACCAGCATGATACCACGCTTGTACCAGCATGATACCACGCTTGTACCAGCATGACACCACGCTTGTACCAGCATGATACCACGCTTGTACCAGCATGATACCACGCTTGTACCAGCATGACACCATGCTTGTACCAGCATGATACCACGCTTGTACCAGCATGACACAACGCTTGTACCAGCTTGATACCACGCTTGTACCAGCATGATACCACGTTTGTACCAGCATGATACCACGTTTGTACCAGCATGACACCACGCTTGTACCAGCATGATACCACACTTGTACCAGCATACCACGCTTGTACCAGCATGATACCACGCTTGTACCAGCTTGATACCACGCTTGTACCAGCTTGATACCACGCTTGTACCAGCATGACACCACGCTTGTACCAGCATGATACCACGCTTGTACAAGCATGATACCACGCTTGTACCAGCATACCACGCTTGTACCAGCATGACACCACGCTTGTACCAGCTTGATACCACGCTTGTACCAGCTTGATACCACGCTTGTACCAGCTTGATACCACGCTTGTACCAGCATGACACCACGCTTGTACCAGCATGACACCACGCTTGTACCAGCATGACACCACGCTTGTACCAGCATGACACCACGCTTGTACCAGCATGACACCACGCTTGTACCAGCATGACACCACGCTTGTACCAGCATGACACCACGCTTGTACCAGCATGACACCACGCTTGTACCAGTATGACACCACGCTTGTACCAGTATGACACCACGCTTATACCAGTATGACACCACGCTTGTACCAGTATGACACCACGCTTGTACCAGCAAGACACCACGCTTGTACCAGCAAGACACCACGCTTGTACCAACAAGACACCACGCTTGTACCAACAAGACACCACGCTTGTACCAACAAGACTCCACGCTTGTACCAACAAGACACCACGCTTGTACCAACAAGACACCACGCTTGTACCAACAAGACACGACGTTTATACCAGTCATTTCACTGTGAGGAAGCGCAGCCTTGCACACGGGCCTCGTTCTCTTTTGTATATAAATGGGGAATCTTGTTCCACGGGGATATATAAACCTGAAGTGTACGTCTCTATGTATATGTACTGTTTACTTAAATCATTATTTTTAGGGATTGAAGGATTCATCATTAATCACCCAACCAGGCGAGTTGGTACGAAGCCCATGGCCAGAGGACAACCTCCCCAGAATCTGAACACGCTTTTGTACTCACGTTGAGTGTTAACCATCCAGGAATCCATGGCCTTTTTCTGTTGCTCAAGGAAATTGCCCAGCCAGTGTAGCCGGAGGGAGTGGAGTACATAGGAGTACACGACAGTACATTAGAAAGACGGATAGCAAAGAAATTGGAAGTCCAGACGCAAGCTATCTGCTGAGAAGAACTATCTGCTGTCTAGACTAAGACCTGTCGTATGGTATCTAAGCGTATAGGTCAAGGATAGAAAATCGTTAGAGAAATCTTAGAGTGACCAGCAGTTATATCCTTAGCAGTTACATCCTCAGCAGTTCCATCCTCAGCAGCAAAAATTCCAAACTTGTGAGGCAAACTTTGTAGATCAGCGAGGCTTGTCAGGACGGCAGCTTTGTGCGCCGCCATACAAAAGCTACTCGTAAATTGTCGGCAGAACTGTGTTGGGGACGCCTTCGGGACGCCTGCTGCAGGAGCATGTGTTGGGGACGCCTGCTGCAGGAGCATGTGTTGGGACGTCTGCTGTAGAAGCATGTCAGACACTCCTTCGAACCGCCTGCTGCTGGAAGACGTGTCAAGGACGCATGCGCAGGAGGACGTGTCAGGGATGCCTTCTGCAGGAGGACGTGTCAAGGACGCCTGCTGCAGGAGAAAGTGTCAAGGACACCTCCTGCAGGAGAACATGCCAAGGACGCCTCCTGCAGGAGAATGTGTCAAGGACACCTCCTGCAGGAGAACATGCCAAGGACGCCTCCTGCAGGAGAACATGTCAAGGACGCCTCCTGCATTAGTGAGGTAAAATGAAGAGCTGTGAGAGGAAAAAATGAGCTTTTGAAGTACGAAAGGCAGTAAAGAACAACATAAGATGAGAATCATAATGTGTAGGAGGTAAATAAGAATGTAATAGCCAAGACAAGAATAGGAGGAAGGTGATTGCAGGAAGAAAGGAAAATGAGGAGCTGGAGGAAAATAAATAATGGGAAATGGGGGATGGAAAGAATGAAGAGCTGGTGAATAAAAAGACAATCTGAATTAGGACCTGGAAAAGAGGATGAAAGAAGAAGTGAGGAGAGAAAAAATGAGGAGTTGGAGGAGAAGAAAGAATGAGACGGAGAGAGATGAGAAGCTGCAAGAGGAAGAAAATGAGAATAAGAAATGAAGGATAGGAAAGATAATGAAATTAGGAGAGGAAGAATGAAGAGCTGGAAAAGAGAGGAAATTGGAGAAGAGGAAAAAAGTAAGAACGAAGAGCTAATGAACAGGAAGAAAATGAGAATTAGGCCCTGGAAAAGAGGAAGGGGAAATGAGGAACTGGAAGAGATGAAGAATGAGGAGCGGAGGAGAATTACACGAAAATTGCAAGAGGTTTCAGTTCCTATCATTCTCTCTCTCTCTCTCTCTCTCTCTCTCTCTCTCATTAGTAGTACATATATTCACACCCTAAAGTTTCTTTACCTCATCGCCCCCACACTACTTCTCAACAGCTCCCCTACTCCTCAACATCCCTACTCCTCAACATCTCCCCTACTCCTCAACATCTCCCCTACTCCTCAACATCTCCCCTACTCCTCAACACTCCTACTCCTCAACCTTCCCCTTGGCTTGCCCTCTCCTCCCACATAAACAACCATCGTACCTGCCAACATACAGTTCACACACAGCACAACCATCCCGGAAGATACACTCCCACCGGAGCTGAATACACGCAAATACAACTGAATCGCTTCATAAATTTTCCAGGAGATATCGTTGCAACTTTTGTATAGAGCATGGATGGGAATAACTCGACCTGACCGAGACGGCGCTTGGCACCAGGGAATTGTACCTCTTTTGTGTGGATTTGTGTCCACCTGGCACCCAATGGCCAACCGCAGATAATAACTTAAGGGCAGTATGGTTGTGTCACTTCTAAAGGCGGCTCACACTCGCTCAGATACTCTTCTTTTACGAAATGTATGTGTATGTGTGTGTGTGTGTGTGTGTGTGTGTGTGTGTGTGTGTGTGTGTGTGTGTGTGTGTGTGTGTGTGTGTGTGTGAAAATATCCAGTCGACTATGATGGCATAATGGCCCAATTTGAACATAAGTTGAGTGGTAACTCAAGTCAATCACGGTCCTTGGTCTGATGTCACTTGCTTCCTTCCCTGACGTCATCGAACTGGATACTGTATATAGGCTTCATCTCTTGCAGACGTTTAGGTTGTTGACAAGCGCATCACTGTGAGGCTTGAATACACAGTACTTGTGTTTTGTGTTTGGTTTTGTCTCCATGTGTGTGTGCTGGTGTCATGCACAGGGTATTCTGTAATTAGTAATAATTCAAAGGTAAGTTATTGGAAGGCCTCAGTCAGATGACTAAAAGCTCCAGTGACTGGCCATCATGGGACTCGGACCCACGTCGGGAAACACTTGTCCTGTTTCCTGACGAATCTTCCCTAATCTAACCTGTTGTGTAAGTTATGGAATCATACGGTATCGACGCACTTAACACTATCACTTCTAATTCCAGTGTACTTGTTGATGGGAGATCCCACCTCTGTTCATGGATCAATAATAATGGTGGACACATTGAACACGTTTTATGAATAAAACCTATATTATAACCACTGTAATACTACAAAAATGGGATTCATATTTTAGAAAATTTAAAAAACCTATTAGGACGTTTTTGTGTACAGACCGCCAAATAAATAAATGAAATCCCGATTGCCTTTCTCCATGTTGTGTGAATGGGCGTGTGGGTTCCAGTCTCCGTCAGTTTATTGCCCGAGGGAAGGAGAGAGACAAGCTCACACGCGCGCGCACACGCACACATACACCCAGAAGGAAATAGAAGTGTACTTGAGTGAGCAACGACCTTATTGAGAGCTGACTCCATGGTATTGGCCGCCTTGGTGGTCCAGTAGAGGAACTGACTGGAGGATCATGGTCGGGGACGGTCTTAGGAGGAGGGGGGAAAGGGAAGGAGGTGGAGGAGAAAGAGGGGAATTGGAGAACGAGAAGGGAGAGAGGAAAAAGGGGAGGAGCAATGTGGAGAAGGGAATTAGGCCATGTAGAGCAGAGGTGATTTTTTTTGTTTTCAACAAGACAGTAAGTCGCTCCAAGGAATCTCCATCCCTCCCCTGACTATCGTGGATATTAGAAATTATATATTTTCAGTGTTCTTGATGATGGATTGAACTAGAGGCGAGAGGCTCTTCCAGCTGTAGCTGGAGGTAAAGAAAAAAGTTGCAAAAAATTAAAGGATCATAAAAATTCTCTCTGGGTAGAATTTCTAGGACACGAAAAGTTTATTTTAGGTATGATAAACAAACGCCTGAACCTGGATAGGGACCAACGGAGACTTCTTTCAGACGATATTATAAATGTTGGAAAGATACACCACTGGGACATATGAGTAAAGGGTCACAACAGATTAGAAAGTTGCAGGTTCCTCACCCTTGGTATGGATAAGAGTTATGGGACTGGAGGAGTTAAGTGCCTTCTTGGAAAAGTACACACAAATGTAGTATAATGCAGTCTTTATTGACAATATTTCGCCCACACAGTGGGCTTCATCAAATCACAAACAGATCTGCCTGAGAAGCGAGTACGTGGGTATATAGAGGGCGCAGTGACTGCTTATATGTCAGCTTTTCCATGGTCGGAATTTATACCAGTTATCTCTAAGTACCTTGTTAGTGAAAGGAAGATATTGTAGGGAAGCGATGTGTTGTCTAGACGTAGGGTGCGATAAAGTCTGTGTAGAAGAGGTGGAATAGGTGCGAGTGTCCCTGGGAAACCTGTCTTCACACCAGAGACCCTTGCTTCAGCAGTGATCCGTAGAAGATGGTCTGTCCCAAAGATCGAAATGTAAAGATTTTTTATCATAATATTGGTATGCAGCACAGGTAGCCGAAACGTCTTGTCAATTATGATACCCAGATGTTGCACATGTGTCTTATTCATCAACAGATTTTCTTTTACCTGTGTTGCATTTTCTGTCAAGTGGTTTCTCACTCTTCATCAATCATTGCTCATGATATTTCTATCCAAGCATATCCAGTAACTCATCGTAATCAACGTTAACGTAGTCTAACCTAACGTAGCGTAACTTAACGTATCTTAACTTAATGTAACCTAACCTAACGTAGTCAAATTTTTCTTAACCTAATCTTACCTAGGAAATCTAACCTAATCTAAAATATAAAGGAAATCAAGCGTAACCTAACCTAACGCAACTTAATCTTCAGTAACCTAACCTAACGTAATCTAGGTTAACCTAACCTAACGTAATATAACCTAACCGTAAATATAATGACAGCATAATTTTTCTGTACAAAAAGACCGTTCAGAAATTGCAACTAAGTAATTCGTAATAAAACAAACATTGTTAAATGGGTATGGGTTGTTCTGCGTAAATATAACTTAAATTTATGTATAGTTAACAGCCAATAACGATATTGCTTAAATGAAATGGGCGTCTGGCAACGAGGTGGCCTAGAAAGAATAGAACGTTCACTTGTGAACGTTAATCAGCTGTGATGCTAAAATGTGATAATACTGTTCAAACCAGAGGATGAGAAATATGAGATGGTAGAGCATGTTAATCGTGTTTCGTAGTGGAGAAAGATATGTGAGTGAATAAACTTAGACATAAACATGACGAGTCTGGGAGAGTATATGAGGTTGCCAGGAAAATCTCTCCCATAGTTTTAGGTGAAGCCTCATCTGAGAAAATGTCCGGAATCCTTGTTGTATCTTGAATCTTGTTGAATAATGCTGCTGCTACCACAATTACATAAACAGTGGTGGCAACGGAGAGACAGACAGACGGAGTTAACTAGATAGATAGCTCATTTCTAATTTGGAAGCGTTAGACAGGTCTCAGCTGGCCCGCCATACCTGGGGTATACCTGGATAGGGTTTTTGGGGTCAACGCCCCCGCGGCCCGGTCTGAGACCAGGCCTCGGGGTGGATCAGGGTCTCATCAACCAAGCTGTTACTGCTGGCCGCACGGAAACTGACGTACGAACCACAGCCCGGCTGGTCAGGTACTGACTTTAGGTGCCTCTCCAATGTCTTCTTGAAGACAGCCAGGGGTCTATTGGTAATCCCCATTATGTATGCTGGGATGCAGTTGAACAGTCTTGGGCCCCTAATACTTTTTATGTTGTCTCTCAGTGTACTCGTAGCGCCCCTGCTTTTCATTGGGGAATGTTGCATCTCCTGCCAAGTCTTTTGCTTTCATAGGAAGTGATTTTCGTGTGCAAGTTTGGTACTAATCCCTCTAGGATTTTCCAAGTGTATATTATCATGTATCTCTCTCGCCTGCGTTCCAGGGAATACAAATCAAGGTACTTCAACCGTTCCCAGTAATTTAGGTGCCTTATCTTACTTATGTGTGGCGTGAAAGTACTTTGTACACTTTCCAGGTCAGCAATTTCGCCTGCCTTGAAGGGGCCAGTTAGTGTACAGCAGTAATCCAGCCTAGAGATAAGCGATTTGAAGAGAATCATCATGGGTTTGGCGTCCCTAGTTTTGAAGGTTCTCATTATTCATCCTATCATTTTCTAGCAGATACGGTAGATACATTGTTGTGGTCTTTGAAGGTGAGATCCTATGGCATTATCACTCCCAGGTCCTTTACATTACTTTTTCGCTCTATTGCAGGGTTAGAATTTGTTGTATACCCTGATACAGTTTTAATTTCCTCAAGTTTTCCATATCTGAGTAATTGAAATTTCTCTTCATTGAATTTCATGCATTTCTTTCGATAGAATCGAAGATATGATCAGAAAACTCTCAACCAGTCAATAGCCATGAGTAGAAATCTCTCAGCCAGGATGAGTTTGGAAATCTGTCAACCAATCAGAAGCCAGGATGAGTTTAGAAATCAGTCAGCCAGTCAGAAGCCAGGATGGGTTTAGAAATCTGTCAACCAGTCAGAACCCAGGATGAGTCTAGAAACTTCTCAACCAATCAGAAGCCAGATTGAGCACAGAAACCATCGAACCCATCGAGACAATATGTCTATAGGTGGTAGAGCGCTTGTCTCACAATCGAAAGAATCTAGGTTCGAATCTCGGGCTGTTGAAGACGTTCACTTAGCATTAAATGGGTACATCTGTGTTAGCGTCTTGGGTGATAGTACACCTTAAACATGTCTTGGCTTTGGTAGGAGTCGAGGTAGGATAGCATTTGTATAAATTCAGTATACCCATTTCTGCATTTATAAAAGATGAGGGTGGCAGAAGTGAAATATTCAAAAGGCCTCAGGGAGAAATCTATTTTCCTCAAAGCCTTTTTTTTTTTTTGTACCTACACCGAGGCTATGGCTCCCCATTGTTTGTACTAGAAATGGCACTGTGAGAAATTATTGAAAAAAAAATCAACCCTAAGCATTTAGATTATTTTTATGTTTTGAAACAAAGATTTGCATATGTATTTCCATTGAGGAAACGAGAAAACAGTTTGAGTATGAAAGCGCACTGGTCAGTGGCTTCTGAGGCTGTGATTACAAACTGTTTTTATTAACGGATAACGATAAGCTGTATGTTCAACACTGAGTGAAACCTAGTAAAATCCGGTAGGAGAATTTGAATGGATAAGTATAAAAAGAATTACGTCAAGGAGTATCTGAAAGAATATGTTAATGGAGGAGTAATGGTAATGTTGAGTGAACAGTTGTGGAAGGAAAAGGAGACTAAATATTTAAATTCAAGAATTTTGTAGCTTAAATGGAAAGTGGGATATGGGAAGTGGTTATATTTGGTGTTTATGGGAACTGAGGTGAGAGAAGTGCAAAGGAGAGAGATTGTGGGAGGTGTTAAATGAATGTTTATGGAACTTTTAGGCAAGTGAAAGAAAAATAATTTCTGGTGATGTTGAAGTGTAAGACACTGCCATAGATGATACAGTAAGAAATATATGAAGTGCCTGATGTGCATAACACTGAAGAACTAACCTAGTCACACCTCAGCTGCTGATCAGTACACTTTTCTTAAGGGAAGAACTAATGTCACACAAACTTTGAAATTACATTGTAGATCATATGTCCATCGCTCGTGTCCGTGAAATGTTTCACAATATCACGAGAGTAATAAACGTTTGTAAGGAGTCGTGCGAGGAGAACCTACGGCCCTCTCAGAGTCTCTGGTCTTAACATTCTACTGTTATTTTATACACTTGTTTTACGATATAATAATTTTAAGACTAAAGGTGTATTGGGGTTCAGACAAATCGTTACTCTACTTATCTTTCTTTCCTCTTCCTCTTCTAAATCTTCCTTCTGCTTCTCCTGCCTTTCTCTTCTTCCTCCTGTTCCTCATCCTAATTGCTGCTGCTGCTCTGATGACGACCACGACGATGATGGCTCTTTCATCAGCTTTCGTTCTCCTTCCCCTTTCTTTTCCCCACTATGCCTCCGTCCACCAACACCCCCCTACCCCCTCCACCATCCTCCTCCCTCTTGTTAATACGATTTATACCACATTTTAAGGGTGTTCTAAATTGTCTAGCTCTTTCTTCCTCTCATGGTAAATAGCGATATATTTTTCAATTGAGAATCACACACATTATGCTATATATATATATATATATATATATATATATATATATATATATATATATATATATATATATATATATCGTGCCGAATAGGCAGAACTTGCGATCTTGGCTTAAATAGCAACGCTCATCTTGCCATATAGGACAAGTAAAAAATTGTGTATGTAATAATTTCGCCAAAATCATTCTGAACCTAACGAAAAAAAAAAATTTGATTGTGTTTGTTTAGTACTAAATTATTGTAAACGTATTTAAAATATATTTAGTTGGGTTAGTCTAAAATAAATTGTTCTTGTTATAATAAGGTTAGGCAAGTTTTCTAAGATTCTTTTGGTGTAAAATTAAAAAAATTTACATTAACGTTAATGAAAAAAAACATATCTTTAAACGTTTAAGAGAAAATTCCAGAAAGGACTTAATTTTAAATGAGTTCTTTCTAATTGACCAGTTTTACATATTCGGCACGACATTCTTTATATATATATATATATATATATATATATATATATATATATATATATATATATATATATATATATATATATAGATATATATATATAAATATATATATATATATATATATATTCATTTATATATATTCATTTATATATATTTATACACACGAATGAAACTAAGCTAAAGCAAAAGTTATACTGGAGGGTTTAATGATGAGTTTGAGTGGTGAAGTATGTCGGACCACTAAGCAGCAACAACAATATTATTTACTCACAAGTACTAAGTCAGAGAGAATAAGTTAGTCAAAGCAGCTCTACGTTCTCTTGCAAAAGAAATAAAATCACATGCAAGGATTCATACACTATGAGTTCATTTTTCAGTGTATATATGCAGAGTTAACTCTAATCCCTTTTTAATGTATTAAAGTCTTCTTGGCTGGTGGTGAATAGGTTACATGCAGCCTTAGTGACCCTCGTGTGTCGATAGGCTTCAAATAACATTAACCAGCAGATTAACCACAAGGAAGAAGTCGTAGGAAAGGAAACTAATCTGTCTTAACCTAACCCCAGTATGTTCAGTCTTCTAAAAACGTCTACTTTATCATTATTTTTCCATCTCAGAAGCAAGATTTTTTGTATATTTTTTTCCCTTGTCATCGTCTCTCAAGTCTAGTCACGCCCTCCGAAGTCATTTATTTATGCAGTGTATGCCGAAGCAGAGGGCAAGTCGTCCACTCGTTGATGCTGAGCCAGTGGAAGTGTCCAGAATACATTACATACACATTATTTTTACAAAGTTTTTGACGACACACGATGTTAAGGGCACGTAAAAAAATAATTATTTAGAATTTTACCGAGAGTAATCCAGGTAACCCAAACACTGTGATTCATTTCCACTGTTGTGGAGAACATAACTTGAGACCCTTGAAAACCTGGAGATAAGATAAGATAAGATTTCGTTTGGATTTTTAACCCCGGAGGGTTAGCCACCCAGGATAACCCAAGAAAGTCAGTGCGTCATCGAGGACTGTCTAACTTATTTCCATTGGGGTCCTTAATCTTGTCCCCCAGGATGCGACCCACACCAGTCGACTAACACCCAGGTACCTATTTGCTGCTAGGTGAACAGGACAACAGGTGTAAGGAAACGTGTCGAAATGTTTCCACCCGCCGGGAATCGAACCCGGGCCCTCCGTGTGTGAAGCGGGAGCTTTAGCCACCAGGCCACAGGTATCAGGGAAGACTAGAAGACTTGAATGCAACATCTGTGCATTACACATTGAAGTACGATCTGTGTGAAAAGAATACGATATTAATATAAATTTTACAGACGTTAACATTTAAATACAACTCAAATCTTGAGAGTGAGCGCCATGTAATTCAGGCAAGATGAGACACTAACTGATTTTGAGGCGAAAAGCTAACGATTAAAGTTTATAGGATATAACAGGCGCATTTACAAGATAAATACTTGTCTCTAAGTTGCATTAAGAATCCGAGCAGGAAAGAAACTTTTCCCAAGATTCAAGAGCAGTGCTGTACACAAGGCGAAAGAGGTTTATCACCTCAACTAAATGAGAAATGAAGTAACCTATGAACAAAAAGGCACAATACCGTGACTGGAACAATACACATATAACTCGCACTTACGAAAGAGAAGCTTACGACGACGTTTCGGTCCGACTTGGACCATTTACAAAGTGTATATAACCTCTGAGCCTGATGAGCCGAATATTTTGGTAACTCTCCTGGCAACTGTTAAAATGTAAGGTTTGCAAGACACATCAGAAGTGATTGTAATGCCTAAGTTATTGATGTATCAAAATCTTAAACATTAACCTTTGCCTCAAGATTTATAAGCTTGAGGTTATAGGTAAGAATTTTAGAAATTATACTACGAATCTGCTGGAGTATATTTTGAAACAGTAAGCACAAATGTATGTTGTAGCAGAATTTGAGTAGGTTAAAAACAAAAAGTCTCATAGAGAAAGTGAAGAGCCGAGTGTAAACTTGAGTGAGAGCTCCAGGACGGTAGAGCGATAGAGCTCCAGGACGGTAGAGTGTTGTTCATGAAAGAGTCTAGTAGCCATTTTCATGGGAGTGACTGCGTTGCTACGTGTGATTGTGAGAAAGAAAACACGCGGAGAGATTTGTGTTTAGGGGCAAGACTAATAATTAGAAAGTAATAATTATAATAATGACAAAGACAATACTAAGGGTATTAATAGTTTAAAATTAAATGAAAAATTGATAATAGTTCCGGATGTTTTTTAAATGTTCCGACAAACGCGCTCACACACACACACACACACACACACACACACACACACACACACACACACACACACACACACACACACACACACACGGTGCTGAGGGATCGGAAAACTTTTACCTTCGTCAATACAGTTTTGACACAGGTTTTTTCTTGTCAT
Organism: Cherax quadricarinatus; assembly: GCF_038502225.1. Lineage (NCBI taxonomy): Eukaryota > Metazoa > Arthropoda > Malacostraca > Decapoda > Parastacidae > Cherax > Cherax quadricarinatus. The sequence goes on from NC_091327.1 coordinate 25,153,940, forward strand.
TCAACTTATGTGGTCATTTCCTCCATTCCTTTCCACCTGCGGATTTCCTCCTCTTGTGTAACTTCGCTTTTATCACACATTATTTCTTATATTTATTCTAGTGTTTCTTGATGTTTGCTGTTAAACTTTGTGTGTGTGTGTGTGTGTGTGTGTGTGTGTGTGTGTGTGTGTGTGTGTGTGTGTGTGTGTGTGTGTGTTAAACTCTTAACCCAAACTCTTACTTAAACTGTTGTTTGAACTGTTGTTACTTAAGCTCTTCCTTAACTTTTGCTTAAATTCTTGAACTCTTACTTAAACTCACATTCTACAGAGACACCATTGATAAAAATCAGTCAAAGTCATGAAATAAAATATATTTCATTTCGATTCTAAATACCATTAAAGGTTTCCCTAGTCAAGTTCAGCAGTATTATCTCTTATGCATTACGTAAATAAAAGCTACTTTAGCTTACTATTATTATTATCACACTGGCCGATTCCCACCAAGGCAGGGTGGCCCGAAAAAGAAAAACTTTCACCATCATTCACTCCATCACTGTCTTGCCAGAAGGGTGCTTTACACTACAGTTTAAACTGCAACATTAACACCCCTCCTTCAGAGTGCAGGCACTGTACTTCCCATCTCCAGGACTCAAGTCCGGCCTGCCGGTTTCCCTGAACCCCTTCATAAATGTTACTTTGCTCACACTCCAACAGCACGTCAAGTATTAAAAACCATTTGTCTCCATTCACTCCTATCAAACACGCTCACGCATGCCTGCTGGAAGTCCAAGCCCCTCGCACACAAAAACCTCCTTTACCCCCTCCCTCCAACCTTTCCTAGGCCGACCCCTACCCCGCCTTCCTTCCACTACAGAGTGATACACTCTTGAAGTCACTCTGTTTCGCTCCATTCTCTCTACATGTCCGAACCACCTCAACAACCCTTCCTCAGCCCTCTGGACAACAGTTTTGGTAATCCCGCACCTCCTCCTAACTTCCAAACTACGAATTCTCTGCATTATATTCACACCACACATTGCCCTCAGACATGACATCTCCACTGCCTCCAGCCTTCTCCTTGCTGCAACATTCATCACCCATGCTTCACACCCATATAAGAGCGTTGGTAAAGCTATACTCTCATACATTCCCCTCTTTGCCTCCAAGGACAAAGTTCTTTGCCTCCACAGACTCCTAAGTGCACCACTCACCCTTTTCCCCTCATCAATTCTATGATTCACCTCATCTTTCATAGACCCATCCACTGACACGTCCACTCCCAAATATCTGAATACATTCACCTCCTCCATACTCTCTCCCTCCAATCTGATATCCAATCTTTCATCACCTAATCTTTTTGTTATCCTCATTACCTTACTCTTTCCTGTATTCACTTTTAATTTTCTTTTGCACACCCTACCAAATTCATCCACCAATCTCTGCAACTTCTCTTCAGAATCTCCCAAGAGCACAGTGTCATCAGCAAGGAGCAACTGTGACAACTCCCACTTTGTGTGATTCTTTATCTTTTAACTCCACGCCTCTTGCCAAGACCCTCGCATTTACTTCTCTTACAACCCAATCTATTAATATATTAAACAACCACGGTGACATCACACATCCTTGTCTAAGGCCTACTTTTACTGGGAAATAATTTCCCTCTTTCCTACATACTCTAACTTGAGCCTCACTATCCTCGTAAAAACTCTTCACTGCTTTCAGTAGCCTACCTCCTACACCATACACCTGCAACATCTGCCACATTGCCCCCTATCCACCCTGTCATACGCCTTTTCCAAATCCATAAATGCCACAAAGACCTCTTTAGCCTTATCTAAATACTGTTCACTTATATGTTTCACTGTAAACACCTGGTCCACACACCCCCTCCCTTTCCTAAAGCCTCCTTGTTCATCTGCTATCCTATTCTCCGTCTTACTCTTAATTCTTTCAATAATAACTCTACCATACACTTTACCAGGTATACTCAACAGACTTATTCCCCTATAATTTTTGCACTCTCTTTTGTCCCCTTTGCCTTTATACAAAGGAACTATGCATGCTCTCTGCCAATCCCTAGGTACCTTACCCTCTTCCATACATTTATTAAATAATCACCAACCACTCCAAAACTATATCCCCACCTGCTTTTAACATTTCTATCTTTATTACATCAATCCCGGCTGCCTTACCCCCTTTCATTTTACCTACTGCCTCACGAACTTCCCCCACACTCACAACTGGCTCTTCCTCGCTCCTACGAGATGTTTTTCCTCCTTGCCCTATACACGAAATCACAGCTTCCCTATCTTCATCAACATTTAACAATTCCTCAAAATATTCCCTCCATCTTCCCAATACCTCTAACTCTCCATTTAATAACTCTCCTCTCCTATTTTTAACTGACATATCCATTTGTTCTCTAGGCTTCCTTAACTTGTTAATCTCACTCCAAAACTTTTTCTTATTTTCAACAAAATTTGTTGATAACATCTCACCCACTCTCTCATTTGCTCTCTTCTTACATTGCTTCACCACTCTCTTAACCTCTCTCTTTTTCTCCATATACTCTTCCCTCCTTGCATCACTTCTACTTTGTAAAAACTTCTCATATGCTAACTTTTTCTCCCTTACTACTCTCTTTACATCATCATTCCACCAATCGCTCCTCTTCCCTCCCGCACCCACTTTCCTGTAACCACAAACTTCTGCTGAACACTCTAACACTACATTTTTAAACCTACCCCATACCTCTTCGACCCCATTGCCTATGCTCTCATTAGCCCATCTATCCTCCAATAGCTGTTTATATCTTACCCTAAATGCCTCCTCTTTTAGTTTATAAACCTTCACCTCTCTCTTCCCTGATGCTTCTATTCTCCTTGTATCCCATCTACCTTGTACTCTCAGTGTAGCTACAACTAGAAAGTGATCTGATATATCTGTGGCCCTTCTATAAACATGTACATCCTGAAGTCTACTCAACAGTCTTTTATCTACCAATACATAATCCAACAAACTACTGTCATTTCGCCCTACATCATACCTTGTATACTTATTTATCCTCTTTTTCTTAAAATATGTATTACCTATAACTAAACCCCTTTCTATACAAAGTTCAATCAAAGGGCTCCCATTATCATTTACACCTGGCACCCCAAACTTACCTACCACACCCTCTCTAAAAGTTTCTCCTACTTTAGCATTCAAGTCCCCTACCACAATTACTCTCTCACTTGGTTCAAAGGTTCCTATACATTCACTTAACATCTCCCAAAATCTCTCTCTCTCCTCTACATTCCTCTCTTCTCCAGGTTCATACACGCTTATTATGACCCACTTTTCGCATCCAACCTTTACTTTAATCCACATAATTTTTGAATTTACACATTCATATTCTCTTTTCTCCTTCCATAACTGATCCTTCAATATTACTGCTACCCCTTCCTTAGCTTACTACTAAAGTTTAATTGCCTAAAGTAAAGTTCTCTAATGCCATCTTAATTTACGAGAGATTTCTCCTAATTCCTAAGGTAAATTGTTTATTGTTTTTAATAACATGATTTTTTCACTGTTGATGTGCATTGACCACCAGTGGATCAGGGGAGCAAGTGATCGGCTTGGACACATCCTCGTTGGGTAGTCATATTATTATGTAAGGTAAAGTTTGTTAGGACATAGAACAAGTGACCCGCAGGTGGAGCTTTTGGTCATCTGACCGAGGCCTTCCGCTGGCATATCGGACCCCCCCCCCCTTTAAAAATTAATGGTTATAATTATAACGGTGTAATAAGTTAGGGGATTAATCTTCCCATCAGGGGAATGACGTATCACCGTACACTTCAACCATAACCATCCTACCTCCGTTTTCTATTGACCGAGGTTCTTGAGTGAGTGCGGACTCCTGTGTGGAGTTTCGCTTCAATTTCCCAACATTATTTTTTCCCCCGTGTTCAACCCTGGGAAGTTAAGAGTGATGAGGAAGAGAGAGAAAAGTGTGTGTGCGTGTGTATATGTGTTGGTTATATAGCAGTCATCGTGTGTGTCTGTGTCACCAACAAACTCCTTTACTGCTATTACTGCTGACACCCGAAAAAAAATAGACGCTTGTTTATATTGCAGATTTCAACGTTTCAAATGGTTTGACGTGTTTTCAAATGAGCTGATGTAGGTAACAGCTCTTAGCTTCCCAATAGAGTTAGGATTCCTTAACCTGTAAATAGCTTGTCCATAAAGCTAGGGATCCTTAACCTTGTCAAACCCTGTGTAAAGAAAAATGAGAGAGAGAGAGAGGGGGGCTTCTTGAAGGAATCTCCACACCAGCAAATTATTTTAAACTTTCTTAAGCATTAACGAAATAAGAATTAAAATACCATTTGTAAAAAAAAGGATAGTATTAAAGATAATAAACAGGTGGACCACAACGTTTCGCCCTGTGAATAGCTTGATCAAGTCTTTCAAAGACTTGATAGAACTCTACCTAGATCGACACGCTTTTCTCTTCCCAGTACCGTGGCTGGGATAATTCACCAGTATCTCTCAAATTTGTAATGTAACGAAGCCACGTTTCGGCACCTCCGATAGTGGTCGAGGAGGGACCGAAACGTCGCCTTGTTTCATCCGCAGCTTGTCTACTAGTTGTGGTTCAACGAGTTGAATGTGACCAGAGTAGCCAAGACTGGCATGTCATCAAGTATAGACTGACATGTCATCAAGTGTAGATTGGCATGTCCTAAAGTGTAGACTGACATGAAAAGTGTACATTGACATGTCATCAAGCGTAGTCTAACATGTCAAGTGAAAACCGACATGTCATGTCAAGTGAAGACTGACATGTCATCAAGTGCAGACTGACATGTCATCAAGTGTAGACTGACAAGTCATCAAGTGCAGACTGACAAGTCATCAAGTGTAGACGGACAAGTCATCAAGTACAGACTGACATGTCATCAAGTGCAGACTGACAAGTCATCAAGTGCAGACTGACAAGTCATCAAGTGCAGACTGACAAGTCATCAAGTGCAGACTGACAAGTCATCAAGTGCAGACTGACAAGTCATCAAGTGCAGACTGACAAGTCATCAAGTACAGACTGACAAGTCATCAAGTGCAGACTGACATGTCATCAAAAAAGCAACTAGGAATGGAGCAAAGAGGAAGAAGAGGAGGAAGACGCATGCAGTGATGAGGGCGTGTTAGTACCTTGTAAAACTGTACGAGATTCTCCATAACTTTATTAATATCCCCTCAGAGACACCGGAGGAATTAGGAAGAGGAATAAAAGGAGGAATTACAGGAGGTTGATGGAGGGGTGATACGGGGCGGAGACAACGACAGAGACCGGGAGAACAAAGAGAGGAGAGAATGAGGAGAGAACACTGGATAATTGCAGAGGGGTGAGGGGTATGTAGGCTGCAGGAGGAGGAGGAGGAGGGGATGATGAAAAGAAAGATGAAAAGAGGAAAGAGGGGAAACTGAACAGCAAGGTGATTGCCCAGGGTTGATGAAGCAGTATAGAAGTACAAGGAAAGAATGTGAATTTAATGCAAATAAGGGATAAAAACTAATTATGGGTAAGCTAAAGGTGAGAAGTGTTGAGGGAGTGTAATAAATAAATGAGGAAGAGAGGAGAGGCCAGATAATTGTGAGTAACAGACGAGACAATGTATTGAAAAGGAAATAGGGTAAATCCACGGACCAAATACAATTGAGTTAAAGCAAAAAGATTTATGGGAGAAGAAAGAAAGGATATAAAAGAGAGCAATCAGAGAGAGAGCTCATTTTATAGAGCTTGCTCATCTTCCCATTGACAGAAAGCTCATGTATTTTTTCTTTCGAGCTTTAGGGGCATAGTAATGTGTAACCGCCTGCGTGCTTCTGGCCGTGTATGTATGTGCGTGCGTGTGTATGTGCGTGCGTGTGTATGTGCCTGCGTAGTAGTAGTTATAGTTACTAGTTGTCAAGGTACGTGTGTGTGTATAGTAGTAGTTGTTGTAGTTATTAGTTGTCAAAGAGTGCGTGTGTTTGTGTTTCTGTAAAGTAGTAGTTGAAGTTACTAGTTGTCAAAGTGTGTGTGTGGACCCAGCAGCAGCAGTGTTGTAATGCTGTTATTCCTTCAGTACTTTAAATCGAATCGTTTACGATAGTGTCAGCGGTATTTCCTGCCTCTTCCTACTCTCCCTCCCTACCTCATAGTTTACTAGTTCTTACTCCTTTAACTAGTTCTCTTCCTCTCCTTTTTTTTTTCTCGTGTGAACTTTACTTCCTTTTCCATCTTCTTCCTCGTCTTTGGATATCTCCATCTGTATTAGTTTCCTCCTCCTCTTCTCTTTTTCCTCTTTTGCTTTCTCTTCCTCCTCTTACATCTCCTTCCTCCTCCTCCACCTCTTAATAATTCTCGTCACCCTCCCTTTCTCCTTTTCCTGTTCCTCATCCTTCTCTTATTCTTGATGTTTTCTATTTCCTTATAATTATCTCCTTTCATCCAAGTACCTTAACCTTTCTTTGCCTTCTTTTCCAACCAGGTTCTCCTCTTCTAACTGTTACTTTCTCTCCTTTTCTCCTTTTCCTCCTTAACTTCATCTGCAGTTCCTGCTTCTTTTCCTCTCCTCTCTTCCAAAACCACAAGGAAAAGATAGTGTGTGTGAAAACTAAGATGAAAGCGTAGAGATAAGAGAGGAGAATGAAGTACCGGGATGAGGGAAGGGGGAAAACAGGGACCGTGAAGGCGGATGGCAGATGAGATAGGATAGTAAGGGTATTGAGGTGAAATGAGAATGACAGGTAAAGGAAGGGGAAGCATGCAATGAAGGAGGGAGGTGTGGAGGAAGGAAAGTGGGGAGAAAGAGAGAGAAGGGGGGGGGAATGATGGAGGAGGTAGGTGAAAGCATGGTTCAGGAACACAAACTGGAATATAAAATGAAACTGGTGAATATAAAGGACAAATACCAGAAGCAGCATCACCAACATAGGGACACAATAACAGATGCAATATTCCCAGCAAGGTATTAAGTACTGACAACACATTGGTGGGAGATGAGTGGTGGTGTTGTGGATGGCTACTGTTAAGCAGAATAAACAGAATTATGCCCAGTGGTTCTACAGTAGTACATGAATGGTATACAATACTTACAAGATGATAAAGCCACTGGAAGGCGAAGCGTCTACAATTAAGATGCCCAGATGTTGCACATGACTCTACAGTAGGCACACTCACGACTTTGGGACTGGGGAGGGGGGGTAGTAGAAGTTGTGGTAACCTACAAAACTCCTCCAAACAGCGGATTACCTTGATATTAGTATAAATAAGTTAACAGGGCAACAGTTAACACCATAACAGAAGTGGTATGGAGAGCACACATGGGGAAAGTAAAGATACTGATAACGAGAAACTTCGTAAAAAAATACTGTTAGAGCTGGACACAGCAGAGAAAACTGGACACGGGATGAGTTAATATGAAGAGTGTGATGGAAAACTTTGTGACGGCATGTTAGGTACGAGCAGTGATGATGACCTAGCAAAGTGGAATTTGTTTTTTAAAATAAGCACATCTGACGCTGAAGGAATGGACTATCGTTACTGGTGACCACTGTGTCTTGAGGTGCGACTGCCTTGTGCAAGTAAACATGGAGAGAGCAAAGGAAAAGAGGAAGGAGCAACCAGAATATCAGAGTAAACTGAGCATGCTTGAGAGACTTCCTGAATACAGTAAAGTGGGATAGGGAATTAAAATGAAAACAGTGAGTGAGAAGTGGCAACCTGGGAAGCGCCAGGGGAAGGAAAAAATGCACAAAAGAAAATGTAATGGGAAAGAGAGAGAGAGAGATGTGGAGAGGGAAAGATTAGAAACGTAAAAGTTTGAAAAAATTACTGGAAGTAGAAGACAGAAGACAAAAGAGAAGCAAGCAGAGGAGATAGAAATTAATACGAACGTATCAAAAGAGAGGCTGATCAACACACTGAGAATGACAAACATTAAAATCTAAATCTGAACCAAATTTTTCTTCAGTCACATGAGAATTAAGTTGATGTTAAAAGAGCAGGTAAGACAAACGAATGAGAAAAAGCTGGGTGGAGACAGGCAACGCCAGAGTGAAATAGAATAGGCAGACCAGCGGGAACTGGATTCCATTAACACAAGTGGTAAAGCAGAGGAGCTGCCGAGTGAAATGATCACATCAAAGGTAATGAGACTTGTCGTGTGTTACCATGGTAGAAGTGTTGAATAAAGTACTACCTGCAGTCTAAAACTCAAGGAAAATGAGGTAATTGCCAGAACAATAGAAAACATCGACTGCTGTTCCAATTCAAGAAATGGGAGAGTCGGAAAACATTGAACAACAGACTTGTTTTCTGGACATGAATACTGTCTGAGGTATAGAAAAAGATAATCAGAGGAAGAAAGGTGGAACATTTACGGAGAAACAGGTACCGATATCAGGAAAGATATCGCAATAAATTAAAAATAAAAAAAAAAAAAAAAAAAAAAAAAAAAAAAAAAAGGGTAACTTTGAGTTTTCTGAGAGGGAATTAAATTAAGGGGGTGAATAAAATTCCAAAAACCGGACTTCTTTCAAAAACCCTTCCAAAAAAAAGGTGAAAATTAAAAAAAGGAAAAAATTTACCAGCAATCCCTGGTTGTCTTCAAAGAAAAATTTTGGGACCAAAAAAATTTTTTTCCCAAAAATTTCAGTTCCCTGATCATTGGGCCCTGGTGGGGGTTGTTTACTGGTCCTTTCCCCTTTTGGGGGTCTCAAAAACCTTTGTTCAATTTAAAGGCCAAAGGAAAAGGAAAAAAGAAATTTAAAGGAACGCCTTTGGGGGACGGGTGCCTTTTTGGGGGGCCAAAACCAAGGTAAACCCCCCGGGGGTTGGGCCCTTTTACCTTGGAATTGCCCCTAATTCCCCCCAAGGGCCCCTCTTTTCCCATGGTTTGCCAACCCCCAGGGGTTTGGGGTTAATTCCCCAAAAAATTGGGGTTAATTTGAAGCCCAGGGGGGGAAAGGAATTTTTTCCAGGTGGATTGGGGAATGACCAGGGGGTTGTTTTTAATTTTTTGTCCGGGGGTAGGAAAAAAAAATTTTTTACTACTTGGTCAATAAAATGCCTGTTGGGAAAAATTTTGAATTCCCCGGGAAAAAATTTTTCCTAAATCCCCAGGTTTTTTGGGGAATCCCAGAGGTAAAGTTCCCAGGGGGGGGGTAAAGATAGTTTTGGTAATGCCCAGGTGGGAACAATTTTCCTTTTTGCCTAAAAAAATTTCCGGGTGGAAGCCCCAAGGGGTGTTTGGGGGTTTGGGGTGTTGTTTGGTGGTGTTGTTGGGTGGTGGTGTGGTGTGTAATGAATGCCCATTTTGGGGGTAATGAGAAAAGGGGAAATTTGATTAATTATATGGAAAAAATTCCCAGGGGGTGGGGGGGAATAAAAGAGGAAAATTTTCCAAAAGGTTCCCTTTTTAACCCCGAAATGACGGGTTTTTAAAAATTGACCCAGGTGGTTGAAAGGGCCCCCCGGAATTTTCCGGGGTTGGTGAAATACCACCCTACTTTTTTAAACCGGGCTTTCCCAGGCCCCTGTTCCCAAGGAACTTGGGCAAAAAGGGGGCCCTCCCATCCCCCCAAGAAAAATTTTTAATTATATAAAAGGAAATGGGTTTTTCCCCATTTTTTTTGGTACCCAAAAAACTTTTCCCCCTTTACCGTCCCACCCCAACCAAATTTAAACAGCTTATAAAGCTCCTTTAATACATTTCCCCCTTCCCCCCCTTCCCCCCCCAAATCCCCCCAACCCCCCCACCCCCCCGGGGGAAATTTAAAAAGGAAAAAAGGGGCGAAAGGGTTTCCCCCCGGTAGGCTTTTTTCTTTTTTTTTGCTAGTAGGCCCGGGGGGTAGCTCTTTTGGTGGGGCAATTTTTAAAAAGGTGGGGGGGGCAACGATTTGGGGTTTTTCCTTTATTTTTTGGGGGTTTCGGGGTTTTTTTAAAGGGTAGGGGTTTGTATTCGGTTTTTTGGGGAGGGGGGTTTGGGAAAAGGTTTTTTTTCAGCTTCAATTCGGGAAATGGAGAACAACCCCAAGCCATAATTGGGATTTTGCACTTCATCCCCGGCCCTTTCCTGGGGAAATTTTTTTACAAAAAGAGAGGGAAAGAGAAATAAAAATATTAAAAACTCTAAAAAGAACACGGAATTAAAGGACAAATTCTTTTTTTAAAAATTGAGGAAAGTTCTTAATTTAAAGGGTTTTGGGGGAAAATTTTTTGAAATCTTAACGTTCATTGGCAATAATAAAAGGGAAAAGGAACATTTCAAGAACCTTTTAAAAAAAAAAAGGAAACTTTGATAAAGAGCTTTAAGGAAAACAACCAGATCCAAAAACCCCCGGAAAAGGGGAGGGCCACAATCCCGGTTTTTTAAAAGAAACGATTAAATTCGCCTGTCGGGTGGGTAATGGTACGGACGGCGGATCTCCCGCCCAGGCCGCGGGGGGAAGGTGAAAACCCGGGCCGAATTTTCCCCTTGGAAGGGGCAGGAAACCTGAGGTTGCCCCGGTGTTCCCCGAATTTCCCCCGGACTTTTTGGTTCTTTTTCCCAATTTGGTCCCCCCGGTTTTGTTTCCCCTCCCTTTCCGGGGTTTGTAAACCATGATTTTAATCCTTGAAATTTTTTTGTCCAAAATTGAGCCCCTTGGGGGTTTCCCCTTTTCTTGTCCGGATTCTATTTTCCCGGGTTAAGAAGCCTGGGGAAGGATTTTTATTTTCCCTTTGGGATTGAACCCCCAGGGGGTAATAATCCCCCGCGGTTTTTTTTGTTTTCCAGGGGAATAACCCCGCGGGGAAAAAATAAAGGGGGGGAAAAATGTTTTCCGGGGTTTAATTTATTGACCCGGGGGTGCTTTTGACATTAAACAACCCCCGGTTTAAATACCCCAATTGAAATTATTATTATATTGAAATTTAAAAACCACTTTCCGTATTAATAATCCCATTTAAATAATATCGGGGGTTAAATAATCCCTTAATATACTGAACTCTCTTTGAAATATCACTACTTTTAAACCCCAATCATTTTCCCCCTTCCAACATTTTGGGAAAAGGCCCTCCCCATCCTCCCATCCCCTTTTAAAATTTATTAGAATATAAATAAAATATTTGTAAAAAAAACTCCGAATTTACTCCACCCGCACATTTAAAAACCCCCATTTTGGGGGAAATCTTTAATACTTTTTTTCCCCACCCACTCCCCATTTCCGGTAAGGAAATACTCCAATACTTTTTAATACCACTATACTCGAAATAATATTCATTATTCCCAATTCTTGAAATTCCCACCATAAAATTTTTTTAATATTATATTTTTTAAAATCAAACCAAAACCTGAAATTTACACTTTTAATAAAGGTATTCACTAAATTCCAAACTGAACCCCAACCATCTCCTGACAAATTCCTCACTGTCATCAAAACCCCAATTTGCACACCAAAAAAAAATTGGGGAAAAAACCCCCAAAAAACCGGAAAAAAAAAAACCAATTGAATACTTCAAATTCCTTTCAATTAAACCCCCACCCCTTGATTTCCCCCAAAAAAAACCCTTTTGCAAATCTTTTTAAAAAACCATTTTGAAAAAAATTTTTAATTGGGAAAATTTAAAAACCCCAATAAAAACATCCAAAAAAACTTCCTCTAAAATTCCAAACCATTTTTTGAAATAATATACCCCCGGCAACCCCCCCGCCCAAACACCCCCCCTTGCAAAACCCCAACCCCCTTGCACCACTTACTACTTTCCCGGGGCCCCCCCCCCCCCCAACCACCCCCACCGGGTTTTCACCACCCCAAACCCTCCCCCACCCCCCCCTGCCCACCACCAAACCAACCAATTGACCCACCCCAACCCTTTTTTGCCCCCACCCCCCTTCGCAACCACCCCCACCGGGGAATGACCAACCCCCACCGCAATAACCATTTCACACCCCAAACCAAGGGGACAAAACCAAAAAACAAAAAAACAAAAAACGGGTTGATTTGGGTTTCCCATCCTTTTCTTTTTGGACATTACTACTACTTATTACTACTACTACTTCATTACTCCCTACCCTCTGATTACTACTACCCCCTGCATTCCCACCACTCCCCCAACTACCCCCCAACTCTGCAACTCCCAATACCCCCACGGGCACCACCACTACTCTGCAAAACCCACCACTCCTCACACTACCCCCACCTGTTTACCACCACCCCCCTGCACACCACCACCGGGTTTTTTACCCCACCCCCACCCTGCACATACCACCACCCTGAAAACACCACCACTTCACTCACCCCCATTTAACACTAAACCCCCACTACCTGCTTTCCACCACCACTCTGCACACTACCCACCACTTATCACCTTACCCCCACCCTGTTTTTCCACAAACCATTTGAAATTACCATACTACCTGAAATTATCCACTACCCCATCCCCACCCCACCACTGCAACTCCACAAACCATTTGCACCCCACCACCACCCTGAAATCACCACCACCCCAATACCACCCACCATTTGCACCCCACCACCACCCCACCACCACCACCCCCGGGCACACCCACCACCACCACCATCACACCACCCCCACCCCACCACCCCCCACCCACCCCCACCACCACCGCTTTCACACCACCCCCTTCCACACCACCACCTCACCCAAACCACCACCACTCCTCTCCACCACCACCCATTCATTACCCCCACCACTCCACACCACCACCACCACTCAATACCCCCACCTCCTGGACCACCACCACCCACCATTACCACTCCCCACCTGCACCCCACCCCCACCTTTCCAAACCCCATTTGGCCACCACCACTCTCACCACCACCACCACCGCACCCCACCACCACCTGCACCCACCACCCCCCCCACCACCACCACCCACCCCCACCACCTGCACCACCACCACCACCGACACCACCACCCCCCCGACACCACCACCCCCTCCACCACCCCCACCACCCTGCACACCACCACCACCACCCCGAAATTCCCCACCCCCACCTGATTACTACTACTATTTCTGATTACTACTACTCCCAACTTGATTACTCACTATTTTACCCCCTTTTTGAACTACTACTACAAACCTGTATTTACAAATATTTTAATTTAACCACTTTATTTTTTCCATTTAAACTACTTTTTGTTTTACCACATTTTTTTATTTCTTTTTTTAATTTTTTATTTAACTCTTCAAAAAACAATTCTAAACAAAATTTACTCACTTTTAAAACATTTATTTTTTATTTTATTCTGCTTTAATTTTAAATTTTTTAACCTTTTTTATTAATACTCATTTACCAAATTTTAATTACCCCCACCACTTTTGAAATTATCCCCACTCCTTCTCATTACTACCACCCTGACATCCCCAAACCACCAATACACCACATCATTCCCACCACCCCCACCCCAAATACTCTCACTACCCCCTGAAAAAACCCCCACCCCCGAATCCCCCACCACCAACACCAAACTTTTGAAACCCCACCCCCACTCTGCAACCCCCACCCCTGCACCCCACCACTACCTGCACATCTACCCCCACCTGCAACCCCCACCCCCACCCTGCATTACCACCCCCACCCCCACCATTACCACCCCCACCACTGCACCACCACCACCCTGCACCCACCACCACCTGCACACCCCCAACCACTCCTGCACACCACCACCCCCTGCACACCACCACCCCCCCTGCACCCACCACCACCCACCTCACCACCACCACCACCATTTGCACCCACCACCACACCCCCACCACCCCCTCCCACACCACCACCACCTGCACACCACCACCACCCCGCAACCACCACCCCAGGCAACCACCACCTGCACCCACCCCCACCACTCTTATCACCCCCACCCCATCACCACCCCCACTCCCTGCTTTACCACCACCACCCTGAATACTACCAATTAACCCCCTCAAACATTTCCCACCACCACTCCTTTACCACCACTACCCCCGGGGCTTTACCACTACTACTTTTTGCACATTTTCACCCCCACTCTCTTACCCCCACCACCCCAAACCACTCCATCACCCCTGCACACACCCCCACAACACTGCACACTACCACCCCCCAAACACCCACCACCCCCACTCCAACCCCCACCACCACCTGCACACACCACCCCCCTCTGAAATTACCACCACCACTCCATTACCACCACCACCCCTGCATTACCACTACCCCCACTCTGCAACCACCTACTTCATTACACTACTACTCTGCATTACTCCCACTTCCCCTACTTATTGACCCCACTACCTGCAAATCCCCCACTCTGCACACTACCCCCACTCTTTTACCACTACTACCCTGAAATTACCACCACCACCACTGCACACCACCACCACCCCACTCACCACCACCTGCACCCACCACCACCTGCACACCACCACCACCTGCCCCACCACCACCACCTGCACACCACCCCCACCCCTCCCCCCACCACCACCCCCTCCCACCCATAAACCACACCCCCACTCCTTTACCACACTCCATAAACCACTTCACCCCCTGTAATATTTCCCCACCCCTGCTTTAATACCACCACTCCATTACCACTACCACTCTGCATTCCCAACCCCCACTCTGTTTACCACTATTTAATTACCCCAACCACTAACCGCCCCACCCCACTCCCACCCAAATACCACCCCACCCAAAACCCCCACTCTCATTAAACCCCCACTCTGAAATTTACCAACCCCCTGCACACCACCCCCACCCCGCCCCACCCCCACTCTGATTCCCACCCCCACCAAACATTACCCCAACTCCCCCTACCACTGCACATAAAAATCCAACTCACTCCCCCTCCACTGAAACCCCCAAACCCCCACCACCACTCATTTGAAATTACTACCACCCACCCACTCACCACCACCCCCGCCACCCCCACCACCCCGAAACCCCACCACCCCCATCTGTATCCCCACCATTACCACCCCACCCCCTCCCCACCCCCACCTGCAACCCCACCACTCCGGACACCACCACCACCTGCAAACCACCACCACCACCGCACTCACCACCACCCTCCCCCACCACCACCACCCCCGGGAAACCCCCACCACCACTCCTTCCCCATTTACCACCACTCCCTTTGCACACCCCCACCACCCACCATCACCACCCCACCTTCCCCCACCACCACTCTCACCACCACCACCACTCCCAACCCATCACCACCACCCCCACATTTCCCCAAAACCACCCAACCACCACCACCACCCACCCCACCACCACCCACACCACCACCACCACCCCTGCACACCACCACCACCACCTGCACCCCACCACCCCCTCACCCACCCCAGACCCCACCCCCACCCCACCCCCCCTTACCTCTTTACCTTTACCACTACTCCCTTAATACCACCCCAACCACCACTCTGCAACATCACTACTCATCCCAACCACCACCACCGCACACACCACCACCTGCACTTCACCACTACCCCCCCCACCACCACCCCCACCCCACCCCCCACCACCACCACCTGAACCACCACCACCCCCTTTCACCACCACCACCCCCTGCACACCCCCAAACCCACCACCACCGCAACCACCACCACCACCACCGCACCACCCCCACCACTCCCCACCACCACCACCACTCCACCACCACCACTCCACCCCCCACTCCCCACTCTGCACACACTACTCCTAACCCTACCTTCTGCACCACACCCCCACCCTGACATCCATTACCACTCTGCACACCTACCACTACCACTGCATTCCCACTCCCCCTACTCTTCCCCCACCACCCCCCCCAAAAAAACCTGCATTACCACCACTACCATTTGCACACCACCACCACCCCGGCCCCACCCCCCACCACCACCATTTTAACCACCCCCACCTGACACTCCCCTCACTCCCGCCCCTCACCCCCAAACTTTTCCATTTTGGCCACCACCACTTTTGCTTTACCCCCACCCCCATTTGAAACCCCCAAAACCACCTGCTTTACACCCCCACCACTCCAACCCCCACCACCCTGCAAAACCACCACCCCTTCACCACCACCCCCCCACCACCATTTGAAACCCCACCACCACCTGCCCCACCACCCCCACCACTGCATTCCCACCACTACCTGCACACACCACTACCCCTGAAACCCCTACCCCCTACCCCAACCCCCTCATACTCCCCCCACTCACCAACTCCACCCCCCTCTCCAACCACCCCCACCACCTGCAAACCACCACTACCACTGCTTTCCACCACTACCCAAACCCCACCACCACCTCCCACACTACCACCACCATTTGCATCCCCACCACCTTTGAAAACCACCACCACCCCTGCACACCACCACCACCCCCTCCCACACCCCCCACCACCCCCCCCCACCACCACCACCGGGTATCACCCCCCAAACCACTCCCCACCCCCACCCCCTCACCACCACCCCTGCACACCCCCACCACCCATTTGCACACCACCACCCCCCCCCACCCCCACCTGCAACCACACCCCCACTTTTTGTTTTCCCCACCACTACTCTGCATTACTAAATTACTACCCTGATTACTACTCCCTCCCCCTACCCTGTTTTACTACCACTCTGAATACACTCCCCACTCTGATTACCCCCACCCCCACCCTGCACACCCACCCCCACTCTGCAAATACTCCCCACCACTGCACCCCACTCACCCCCTGCACCCCACTCACCCCCTTTCTCCACTCCCACTCCCCTTGCCCCTACCACCACTCCCCCACCCCCACCACCACCGCACACACCACACCACCCCTGAAATTACCACTACCATTCCCTTCACCACCACACTGCATTCCCCTACCCCCACCTGCACACCTACTACTCCCCTTGACACACCCCCACTACTCTGAATTACTACTAATACTCTCTCACTACCACCCCCCTCACCCCCCCCTTGCATTACCACCCCACCTGCCCCCACCCCCACCATTTGACACCACCCCCAAACCCCCTCACACCACCCCAACCCCCCACCACCACTCCTGCACCACCACCCCCACCCCCGGGGCTTTAACCTCCCCACCCTGAACCACCCCCACTCTGCACACCTACCCCCACCTGCACACCACCCCCACCACCCCTGCACACCCCCCTGCTCACCACCCCCTTGCATTACCACTACTACCACCCTGAAATTACCACCACTCCCACATTCCCACCATACCCCTGCACACCACCACTACCCTGCATTACCACCCCCAACCTGAAACCCCCCAACCACCCCCCTTACTCCCACTACCCACGGGCCCCAACCACTCCACCACCCCCCCACCCCCGACACCACCCCACCCCCCACCCACCCCCCTTAAAACACCACCCACCACCGGGAAACCCACCACCCCCCCTGCACCCCCAAACCACCACCCCCCACCACCACCACCACCTGAATCACCCCCACCACCACCCCCACCACCCCCCCCACCACCACCACCCCCGCCCCATTTCCTAAACCCCCAAAAACTCCACCACCACCCACCCAAAACCCCCACCACCCCCCGAAACCACCCCCACCAAAAACACCACCCAACCCACCCACCCACCACCACCACCACCCCGTTTTACCACCCACCACCCCTCACATCCCCACTACCCGGGTACTCCCCACCCCCCCTGAAATTACCACCATTTCCCCTCACCCCCACCCCCACCCCCCACCCCGGGGCAAACCCCCACCAATACCACCACCACCTGCACACCACCACCACCCCCCTGCACACACTCCCACTACCATTTCCCCCCACACCACCCCCATTTAAATCCCCACCATTTACCACCCCCAAAATCCACCACCCACCACCCCCTTTTGCAAAACCACCCCCACCACCTGCACACCACCACCACCACCCGGCCACCACCACCACCCCCTTTTGCCCCCACCACCCACCCCCCCCCTGCACCCCACCACCACCTGCACACCACCACCACCCCCAACACCACCACCACCCTCCACACCACCACCACCTGACACCACCACCACCACTCTGCATTCCCACCCCCCCTTTTCACCCCACCCCCACCTGCATTACCCCCAATCCCCTCTGACACACTACTACTCTGAAATTCCCCACTCACTCTGCATTACCCCCACCCCCATCGACCCCACCACCCCCACCACATCACTCACTACCCCCTGCACACCACCCCCACCCCCCGCACCCACCACCCCCCCGGGCCACACCACCACCACCACCCCTGCACACCACCACCACCCCCCACCACCACCACCACCGGGGTTTTCACCACCACCACCCACACCACCACCACCTGAAACACCACCACCCCCCTGCACCCACCACCACCCACCACCACCCCCCCTGATCACCCACCACCACCACTCCATTCCCCTACTACCACTCTGCACTTTACCCCCACTTTTGAAATTACCACCACTTTTGCAACTACCACCACCCGGGAAATTCCCACCACTACCATTTGGCACCCCCACCACCACCTGCACACAACACCCCCACCTGCAATCCACCACCACCACCTGCACCACCACCACCCCGGCCACCCCCTCACCACCCCCCACCCCCCACCACCACCACCATTCTGCACCCCACCACCACCACCTGCACACCCCCACCACCACCCTTGCACACCACCACCACCCTGCACACCCCCCACCACTCTGCACACCACCACCTCATCACCCCCACCCCTGCTTTTCACCACCACCCCCCCAAAAACCTCACCACCCCAAACCCCACTACCTGAATATCCATTTTTCCCACCCCCCTTGGTCCCTACTTCACACCACCCACACTACCATTTACCACCAATTAACCACCCCCACCACTCTGAAACACTCCCACCACTCTGCACCCCACCACTCTGCACACTACCACCACCAACCACCCACCCCCCTACCTGCACACCCCCACTCACACTCCCACACACCACCACCACCTGAATCACCCCCCCTAAATCACCCCCCTCTGCACAAACCCCCACTCTGCACTACCACTCTCCACACCACCACCCCCCCGGCACACCCCCACCACCATGCACACCACCACCACCACCTGCACACCACCCCACCACCCTGCACACCACCACCACCACTCCACACCCCCAAACCACCACCTGCACCCCACCACCCCCCTCTGCACCACCCCCCTCACCACCCCCACCGGCACACACCACCCACCGCCCCACCCCCACCACCCTGCCCCACCACCACCACCTGCACCACCACCACCACCCTGCACACCACCACCCCCCCACCCCCCCCACCACCCACCACCACCTGCAAACACCCCCACCACCGAAACCACCACCACCCCCAACCCCCCCTTGCACCACCACCACCACTCCACCCACCACCCCCTTCCACACCACCACCACCTGCACCCCCAAACCACCACCATGCACACCACCACCACCATCCAAAACCCCCCACACCACCACCACCCCCACCACCACCACCACCCCCCACCACCACCACCCACACCACCACCACCCCTGCCCCCACCACCACCACCGGGCCCCACTCACCACCACCTTGAATTACAAATACTATTTCCAATTCCCACTACTCCTTTCACTACCCCCACCACTCCATTACTACCCCCAATCCTGCACACTCCCAAACACCTGATTACCACCACCACCACTTAAACCCCACTAAAACCCCCTACCTGCACACCCACCACCACTCTGCACACCCACCACCACCTGCACCACCACCACCCCACTCCACCACCCCCCACCACCCCACCCCCCACCACCACCCCCTGCACCCCCCACCACCACCTGCACACCACCACCACCACCACCCACCACCCACCCACCACTCCGTTCCACCCACCAACCCCCTCCACAACCACCACCACCCTGCAACCACCACCACCACTGCACACCACCACCCCACCCCACCACCCCCCTGACACCCCCAAACCACTTCCTTTCACCACCACTCTGCATTACCCCCACCACTCTCGGTAACCACCCCCACCGCACCCCCACCCCCACCGGGGAAACCCCCCTTACCCCCCACCCCCTCCAAAACCCCCCACCACCTGCTTTACCACCACCCCCACTCTGAAACCCACTACTCCCCTTTTGCACACAAATCACTCTG
Organism: Cherax quadricarinatus; assembly: GCF_038502225.1. Classification (NCBI taxonomy): domain Eukaryota; kingdom Metazoa; phylum Arthropoda; class Malacostraca; order Decapoda; family Parastacidae; genus Cherax; species Cherax quadricarinatus. The sequence continues at coordinate 25,174,072 of NC_091327.1, forward strand.
AAATTCCCACTCCACTCCCCCCTGAAATTACTACCACCACTCTGCACACTACCCCACTACCCCCCCCTCTGCACCCCACCACCCCCCTCTGCACACCACCCCACCTGCCCCATTCCCCACCACCACTCCTTACCAAACCACTCTGCACCCCCACCACTCCAACCACCCCCACCACCGCCCCCACCACCCCCACCGGGAAAACCCCCCACCCACCACCACTGAAACCCCACCACCCCCACCTGAAAACCCCCACCCCCTACCCCCCCCCTGAAAATTACTATTTCCCCTACTACTTTTCATTACTACTCCCCACTCTGTATTACCCCCACCATTTCCTGAATTACTACCACTACCACTGAATACTCCCCAAATACTCCTGCACACTACCACCACTCTGAAACCCCACCAACACTGCAACCCCCACCACCCCCACTGCACCCCACCACTACCTGAAACACCACACCACTGCACACCCCCAAACCACTGACCACCACCACCACTCCACTACCACCACCACCAATCCCAAACCACCACCACCCACTGCACACCACCACCACCACCACCCCCACCCCCACCACTGCACCCCACCCCCACCTGCTTTAATATTTCACTCCCACTGAACTACTTGCAACTACCACTACTCTGAAACCCCACCACTACTACCACTGTTTTACCATCCCCACCACTGAAACACACTACCACCACCGGGGCCACACCACCACCACCCCTGCACCCCACCACCCCACTGCACACCACCACCACCACCTGCACACTAACCACCACCACCCACCACCACCACCACCACTGCACACACCACCACCTGCACACCACCACCACCACGGGCACACCACTCACCACCTGCACCCCACCACCCCCACCCGCACCACCACCACCTGCACACCACCACCACCGGGACACCACCACCACCACTCTGCACACCACCACCACCTGCAACACACCCCACCCCTGCATTACCACCACTACCCCCGGCACTTTACCACTACTCTGAAACCACTACCACTGCAACCCCCACCACCCCCTGAAATCCCCACCACCACTCTGAAACCACCACCACCCCCATCACACCACCCCCAGGGGCATCACCACCACCACTGCAACCACTGCCACTCCACACCCCCACCCCCTCCAACCACCACCACTCTGCACCCACCACCACCTGCACCCCAACCACCACCACCGCACACCCCCACCACCACCGTCACCACCACCACCCCCTGCTTTACCCCCGCCACCTGCACACCACCACCACCCCGCACCCCCACCACCCCCACCACCAAAACCCCCACCCCCTGAAACCCCCACCCCCACCTGAATTACCACTACTCCTGCATTCCCACCATTTCACCACCATACCCCCCACCAAACCACCCTTTACCACCCACTTGCAATCACCCCCACCTGCAACCACTGCCACCTGACCCACCACCCCCACCATACCCCCACCCCCTGCAACCCCCACCACCTGCACCCACCACCACCTGACACCCCCACCACCCCCACCAACCACCCCCACCCCCGACCCACCCCCGCACACCACCACCACTCTGCCCCACCACCCCCACCTGCCCCAAAACCCACCCCCTCCCACCACCACCACCACTTTTTACTCCCCCTTTTCCCCACCGAACTCCCCGCCACCCCAAACCCCACCCCCACCCCCACTCTGTTTTTTCCACCCCCACCATACTACTCACCATATTACCCCATATTGATTACTACTGCCACTTACACCCCCACCACCTGCACACTCACCATTTCTGCACACACCACCAATTACCACCACTGCATTACCCCCACCCCCACTACCAACCCCCACCTGCATTCCCACCACCCCCAACCCCCACCCCCGCTTTCCCCACCCCCAACCACCACCCCCAAACCCCACCCCCTGAACCCCACCCCCACCCCAACCCCACCACCTGAAAACCCCACACCATTTTACCCCCACCCCCGAACCCCCACCACCCCCACCACCCCCACCCTCACCACCACCCCCGCACCCCACCCATATCACCCCCACCACCCAACCCCCACCCCCCCCCCAACTCCTTTACCCCCACCCCCGCACTCTACTTGCAACTACCACTACTTCATTACCACTACCCACTTTTTAACACTCCCACTTTTTGATTACTCCCACCATTTTAAATACTCCCACTAAAATTACTAAACTCCCACTGAAATACTATTATTACACTGCCATTTGGGCAACTACTACCACTAACATTACTAAATACCACTGCATTATACTCCCACCCCCACACTACTCCCCACTAAAACCCCACTACTCCAACCCGAAATTTACTACTAAAACCCACTGAAATTACTACTACTGTATGGATGGATAGATGGGGTTTAAAAGATAGATGGTCGGGCAAGGGAGGATGAAGATAGGGGTTAGGGCTTTTTAGGACTCCAGCCCTTGTTGACCCTGGAACTTAATGGTTTTTAGCCCCCTTTAATGGCTTTTTTGCACTTTAATGAGCCTGGTACCCTTAATGGCTTTGGCACCCTTAATGACAGTATTAATGACCTTAGCACCCTTACTGAGCCTGATACCCTTAATGACCCTAGTACCCATAATGATTCTGGCACCGTTAATAACTGTGGAAAATTGCATTTAGCTGAATGTATCATTATATACATAACAGTAAATGAACAAAGATAATTATTTATCAGTTAGACAAGTAGGAATTTGGGGGACCTAGGGCGGGAAAATTCCCCCTTTGATACCTACCACCGTCATATCCACAAATTGCTCTGGACCCATTAATTATAAATGAAATCAATTTAAGGTATCTTGTACCCCACCATGCATTACATTTTTATGGGCATTTAGCACAATTAAATTTGTTAGATGACGAGTTTTGGGCAGTAGGATAGGGTGTTTAGCATAATCACCCAATTTAGCATTTTGTAACCTACCTCTGCACCTAATTACATTGTTCTCTACATATAGCCTCAATTTCTCTATTATGCCAATTTTGAAGCATCACAAAAAATGTGGAGTACATTTTTCCCATTTGGATTGGCCACCTGGCGTAGGAACTCCAACATTGGAATTTTTTCATAATCACCAATTAATTCATCCCATCTGTTAATGAATTCCTCAGGTAGAATTTCATCCCAAGCACATTTAAGTTTCCATGTTTCCTGTATTAATAATTTCCCTCTTATAGTAAGGGGTGACACTAAACCTAGTGGATCAAAACATTTGGAAACTTCAGCAAGCAAAACTCTCTTAGTTAATTTATTGGGCATACTGTAATTATTAGGTTTTAACATTAACAAATGTCTCTCAGTATCCCAATTTAAACCCAATACATTACTACATTTTGGCACTTCATCTCCAGGGAAATCTTTACTTATTTTGTCCTTTAATTTGGACGAATTACTATTCCATTCCCTCAGAGGCATATTTGCACTTTGCATTATTTTATTAGCCTCTCCATAAGTCATTTACAGTTCCTCTTCAGTTGACGTCACACTCAGGAAATTGTCCACATAAAATTGTTTGCTCATTACTTTACTCAATGGACTTTCCATACGTTTAAAGTGTGCATTTATCGTCGCTTGAAGTAGGAACGGACTGGATGTAGCACCAAATAATACACTCCTAAAGCGAAAGGTTTTCAGAGGGCTAAGTGGGTCACTAGGATTCTCAGGCCATAAGAAGTGGGTGCAATCCCGGTCAGCCTCTTGTAAACCCACTCTTAGGAAAGCTTTACTTATGTCAGCCGTAAAGGCATAATGCTTCACTCTGAAATTTAATAAGATATCTCCTAATTTTTCCGTCAACGACGGACCTGTCGTCAGTCATTTAAACTAGGTACATTTTTGTTACTCCTGGCACTACAATTAAACAATCCTCAAAGGAGTGGTCTTAGAATCCTTCTTCACTCCGTGATGGGGCAAATAGTGACCATAAATTTTGGCTTGCTCTGGAGGTACCTCTTCTATAAATTTATTAATTAATTGTTCAGCAATTATATCATTATAGGCAGTTAGCAATTTTGGTGTCTTACTCAGTTCGCGGAGCTGAGCCTTTAACTGTCCATATGCCATTCTGTAATTTGTGGGCAATTCTGGATGGTTCAGTCTCCACGGAAGTCGCACCCAGTATTGTTCAGATTCAAATTTTACATCTCTCAGGTATTGCTCCTGAATAAAAGAATCGTCTAGACTTTCTTCATTTACATTTATTCCAATGCTGTCTAATTCCCACAATTTCTGCACTGGCTCAACACCATCCTCTATGGAAGAATTATACTGGGGTACGATTTCATGAGTAAGATACACAGTTATGGTATTTGTAGTTTCCTCTAGTCATGAATTATTATTACGAGGAATCCTACCATACATTACATGGCCTCCTGCAGTCTTCAAAAGGGTGACACCGCATTTCTTTACCATGCCCTTTACAAAGGAGGCATAATAGTCACTACTTATCAAAATATTTATTGGGCCTACAGAATCATCACTTACACCAGAAGGTGCTAAATTTACATTATGTGAAAGTCTTTCTGTAGCTTTACTAAGTCCTACTGTAGTTATTTTCTCTGGAAGTCTATCTACAATTACTGCATTAACACGTTTTTTCTCATTGCCCAACCTGACAGTTACATAAACAGTGTCATACAATTGAGACCTTTTATCCAAGAGAAAACCAGATAATTTTAAAGTTGTGGGATCTCCCATCTGTACTTTCATACCATCAAGACATTTACGTTTTATGAAAGTACGCTGGGATCCTTGGTCCAATAATGCATTTACATTTCTTGATTTATGCCTTTTATCATCAATTTTTACTTGTAACACAGGTAAGGCTACTTCAGCAAAACCATCATTATTAACATTAGCAGCAATTTTTACATTAGCTACTGTTGTGTCAGGATTGTCAACATTATCATTATTATCAACATTATCATATAGACCCTTACACATGACTATATGGTGTCTTCCTTTGTGACATTGATAACAGTTGTTTAATTTGGCATGACAATCCTTTACATTATGATTACCTAAACACCTGATACATCTGTCAAGTTCCTCCAATCTTTCAACTTTATCATTCCATGAATTGTATGCATTGCAATACTTAGAAAAATGAGTACCCTTGCAGAAAAGACAATCTCTCTTTTCTCAGACTGATTTCTTATTAACTGGGCTACTCTTAGGAGGGTACTTATTCTTTTTACCTTGTGGAGAATCATTATTTCTGATTACTGCTACTTGATATGCACCTATGCAACTCTTTTTAGGAAATGAATTTTGATTATTACCATTGGGATAATTTTTCCCTTTGTGAAACTTGACAGATACCTCAGAGTTATTATGTGTTGCATCTTTAAAATGAGTTAGTTGGCTGGTCTGCAACTGCACAATTAATTCTTGTAGACCTAGTCTTATTTCCTTCAGACCAAAATAGCCCTTGTGATATTTGTTCGAGAACCATTCAAGTGTTTTATAGTTTAATTTATTTTGTACCATGGCACTCAATAACCAGTCTGATTCCTTCAGATTATATTTATTACTTAAAGTTTTGAGAGTGCTCTCTAGTTTAACTCTAAACTGCTGTAAACCTTTGTAAGTGTGATCTGGAGATTTTAAATTAACAATGATATTCACTAGATCCAACCTTTGTTCTATATTACCATAAGTGACCTTCAACAAGTCAACTGCTTCCTTGTAAGAGTCATCTACATTGGGAAAGGCTTGTATGAGTATGTGAGCATCTCCTCTTACCTGTCCTTTGAGGTAAAATAATTTAGTTACACAGGCTAGGTCACTCCTGTCATGCACAGCTGCTTTAAAAATTGACCAAAACTCCTCCCAGTTTTCACCAGGATTAAATACCGGTAAACATAGTTCTGGGAGTTTTGGCAAAGACATATTATTTGTTGGAGCAGACTGATTGACTGCCTGGTTTACACATTTTAATTTATTCAAGGCCTGACTTTTACAAGAAAGAATCTTTTCCTCTAATTCATAATACTGATTAATCATGAGATCTATTTCAGTCTCATCTACACAGTTTACTAACAAATCTCCTTCATATTTGTTGTAATATAATTTGTATGAATCATATCTATTACCTAAAGCATCTAAATACAATTTTAAATCATCAGTTATTATATCATTATATGCCTTGGTTACATGACCCTTTCTAGCTTGCAATGACGCTTTCTCTACTCTATATTCCATATGTTTGTCTTCTATATTAATTTCCTCATTTTCAGCCATGATGCAATGTATTAAATTCAACTTAATGACACTGATTATGTATTAAATTATGCACTTTATAAAGGTAAATAGTACAACTTACCTTTGAATAAATCCTAGCTACTTGAGTTTAGCAATTACATGTAAGAAATTATATAAATTTTAAATGTACATTAATACAAACCTTTAGCCAGCCTTGGCTTATCAAAATTATTATACAAATTAGTATAAATCCTTGCCAGAATTTGGCATAGCAAATTGATATTATACACAATATAATTAGCTACACTTGGCTTATCGATTACACATACACTGACATAATCTTGGCCAGAATTGTCTTATCAAATTAATATTATACAAATTAATATAAACTTAGCCAGACTTGACTTATCAAAATTAATATTGTAATAATTATAATCCACTACACATTAAGTAAATTTGTGAACTTAACATCCACCTCCTTCTGTCATTTCACATATAATTATTAATTAACTAATTAATGACTTCACTAATTACCTCCTGTTCAAGAAGGACCAACGGGCATATTAAATTTGGAAAATTACATTTAGCTGAATGTATCATTATATACATAACAGTAAATGAACAAAGATTATTATTTATCAGTTAGACATGTAGGAATTTGGGACACCTAGGTCGCAAAAAATGTCCCCCTTCGATAAAATGATTATATATAAATACACATTTATATAACAGAAGGAGAATATATCTTAATCATAACACTCACCAATTTGACTGGAAATCAAGGTGTATCATACTCAGAAAACCTCACTGTCTATCTATGAAAATAACACTGGCCAGGTTACTACATAAGACTTATCTGAGGTTCCTGGAGCTGTCTTGTCCAGTCGCCTGATATCTCAAGTTATGCAGGAATGCACATCCAACAATTTCGTCTCCTATTTGAGAGGTGTCAACCCAATTTTAACCTCTAGAGCACGAAAAATTCTTCCCATTACACCAATGTTTCTAATCCAAATTCAAACAAAATGGCGACTGTCCTGCGCAGGCGCAGCTTCCCGTTTTCGATAACATAAATTTTATTAAATACAGTATGACCATCTATTTACATATAACTACTGTATTTCTGGAAAATATACACAGTATTTTCCACAATAACCTTATCACCCTGAGTTGCCCTTGTACCCTTAATGACCGTGGCACAGTGACCTTGGCACCCATAATGATCCTAACTCAATGACCTGGGCACCTTTAATAACCCTACCTTCCTTGACTCAAACCATAATAGCCCTGCCACCCTTAATAACCCCTGGAACCATTAATGACCTCGGCACCCTTAATGGCCCTGTTACCCTTAACCCTGATATCTGTAATGGCACTGGCGCTACATGATAAAATGTTTGTAGATAAAGTGTTTACCCTGGGGAGAATACCCTCAGGGTATCATATCTAGTGATGGGACGATACCAGTATGTTTGCCGATACCGATACCATCACTGCTAGTTGATGCCGATGCCATCACAGCCGATACCGATATCATCACAGCCGATACCGATATCATCACAGCCGATACAAATACCTTCACTGTTAGCCAATACCGATACCTTTTGATACCGATATTTTGGCCCAGCCCTAATCAGATTATGGTGAAACTCAAAACTGAGCGAAACGTTGACGAATATGACACATGTGCAACACCTGGGTATCTGTATTAGGAAGATGTTTCACCATCCAAGGTGTTGCACATGTGTATTATTCATTAAATTGTCGCTACTGTACACTCTGCCGTACTTGTTGCCATTATTTGGTCATCATGTAACTAATTACTACGACCATCATCGTTAGGAAGTCTACTTTTGTCAAGAGTTAGAATGTTAGGAGCCACTATCTTGGTGTGTCTAACAAGATGGAGAACACGAGTCACCATCTGCGTCTATCATGTTAGAAAGCCCACTAACACAAAGATCTTGGAGGTCAAGGCGTCATTATCACCGTGTACCATGCAGTCACTGCACTAACATCAAGACTTGGAGGTCGAGGGTCACCCTCTCAGTCTACCATGCAGTCACTGCACTAGATCAACAGCTCTAAGGCACCTCACAACACCCACTTTATATACTAATAAGCCATTGTCAGCGCTTACATTAAATCAGCTTAACATTTATTCACTCTCAAATCACCAGTGTAGCTGGCTGTGTGGTGTTGGGGAGCAGTGGGGCGAGATGGGGGTAGAAGTAGCCCTCAGACACACATTTGGAGACAATGATGGGGTGATTATTGTAATCTCTGTGAGGGAGGTTACACAAGGCGTCTGCAGCCTCAACCACAGAGATCATAAATCCCACTAGTGATGTCTTGGTAGTGTCTCTCTGAGTGATGCTCTCCTCAGCTTTTATAGCTGTTTCTGTGTGATAGTTACTTAGTAGGAACACTAACCGTGCTTAGTGACGTCTGTAACCGGGAGGGGGTGGATATAATATAGACTAAGAAGGGTTGAGAAACGGAGTGAGTGAAGAATAAGAAGTGGAAAGGGAAGAGGATAGAATAGAGGCTAAGAGAGGGTGGGAAAGGGATTGGGTGGACGAAATGGAGAATAAGAAAGAAAAAGAAGTGGATCGATAGAATAGAGACGAAAAGCGGGTGGGAAAGGGATTGGGTGAATGTAACCGAGAATACAAAAGATTGGAAAAGGAAGGAAATGACCCTGGAATTTGCACTTTCTTTTTGATTCGTTCCTTACACTTAGTTTATTTTTCTCTTTGTTTCACACTACTAACATAAGAATGGTTGGAGATGGTTACAACGTGAACACACAATAAAAACTTGAGCGAAAGTTTCGGAAATTTGAGCGGAATTTAGTCTACGTAATTTCCAATTAGGCTCGTTCCATCTTCCTCACGGGTGAAGAACTTCACTTTTTTTCATCTTCGCTGACATCAAGGTCGATTCTCCCCATCCCACGACCCTCGCTTGTGCTCCCTACTGATATTATCTTAACAGCTGACCTTCAGAGTAACAGCTAACTTAAAAAATTAACAGTTGATCTCCAGAGTAACAGCTGACCTAAACACTAACAGCTGACCTCCGGGGTAACAGCTGACCTCCAGAGTAATAGCTGACCGCTAGAGTAGCAGATGACTTCCAGGATGATTCCTCAGCAGATCTTCAGAATGATAGCTCACTTCTTGAATAAAACCCAGCTGTCCTCAAGAATGTTACCTCAGCTGTCCTTAAGGATAATAACTCAGAAGACCACTGGAATAATATCTCAGCCGACCTCAAGGACGATAAGTCATACCGCAGTTTGTCTCCCTAGACACCCACGATGGGTGGTTTTGCCTGTGTTCACTCTTGACGAAATAAGTAAAACTGTTGCCCAACAGTTATTCAAGCGTGAAAAAATTCTGTCAACACTCGACCCTCTTTTCCTAGGATGTGTGTGTTAGTGTATGTTACCATTTGATCCTAGGCACATGTCGATTAGACACTAGGCCTGTATGTATGTTTGTATGTGTGCATGCTGTGTGTGTTTTGTTTCTAAATTACAATATTTCGTGATATTTTTAAGGTCTTCCCTCACTACAATTAAGAGAACCTGGGCACTTTCCTCCCCACGTGTCACATTTTCCGTTTATCGTTAAGGCATGTGGGAACCTTCCACTCCGCGTGTCACATTTGGCACTTAATTTGCATACGGTTGCCGCAGCATCCGGGCTGACAGACATGGCACGGGAGCAGCAGCATCCGGGCTGACAGACGTGGCACGAGAGCCGCAGCATCGTGACAGACAGACAACCTGACAGACGTCTAAAGCGATAGACATAACGAGAAAAATACATTTTTTTTTTTTTATGGTGACTGGTTCACGTAGGTTTGTGTGCTCACGTGTTTGTGATTGCAGGGGTCGAGTCTCAGCTCCTGGCTCAGCCTGGCTCCCCAGATCATGGGAGATGATGGATGGGCAAGATGGAGAGGGAAATGAGAGGAAGAAAAGGGAGGAAGAGATAGTAAAGAGAAAGATTGGGGTATAGCCCTACTCCTCTCCCTAAACCAGCCTCTCATCCCACTCCTACCCCTTCAGGACCCCCTTCAGTTCCCCTAGGCTCTCCCTCACCCAACCATCCCCCACCTATCCTCCTCGATTTCTCTGTCCAGCCTCCACACAGTGGACCTCAGGCGCGCTAGTGATGCTTAATATACCCAGGTGATCATTTGACAGGTATGCGGGTATAAGTGAGTATGATGGCAAGTTTGTGAGTATGATGGCAAGTCTGTGGGTATGATGGGAAGTATGCCAGTATGATGACAAGTATGTGAGTATGATGGCAAGTATGCGAGTATGATGGCAAGTATGAGAGTATTCTTATAGTCTTTTGATGGCACGTATTCCCAGTCTCATCCCTTCTGAAGTGATAGTCTCCAGTACACACACCTTTCTCATCTGTAAACGCAGTTCTTGTGTGAGTTACCATTTTGTCTTAGGCACATGTCGATTAGACACTAGGCCTGTTGTGTGTATGTGTGTGTGTGTATGTGTATGTGTATGTGTGTGTATGTATGTGTGTATGTGTATGTGTGTGTGTGTATGTGTGTGTATGTGTGTGTGTGTGAGTTACCATTTTGTCTTAGGCACATGTCGATTAGACACTAGGCCTGTTGTGTGTGTTTATGTATGTGTGTGTGTGTGTGTATGTGTGTGTGTGTGTGTGTGTGTGTGTGTGTATGTGTGTGTGTGCATATGTGTGTATGTATGTGTGTATGTGTGTGTATGTGTGTGTATGTGTGTGTGTGTGTGTGTGTGTGTGTGTGTGTGTGTGTGTGTGTGTGTGTGTGTGTGTGTATGTGTGTGTGTGTGTGTGTGAGAGTTACCATTTTGTCTTAGGCACATGTCGATTAGACACTAGGCCTGTTGTGTGTGTGTGTTTTATCGTAATCCACCATAAAGTCCAAATTAGCTTACTTACATTAAAATCAAGAGAAAGTTTGGGTACGAAACTACGTTATTGCGTGCAGGTACTCCTTACACACCCTTGCCTGACGTAAAATGAAAGCCACCACCACCATCTTTCTGTGTTGACCGACGTACGACGACACCCAACACCGCCCTAATGACTTTGGGCTACAACATGTGTGTCACCTTGTCTGATGTACGACTACTACTTATACTGTCGTGGTTGACGAACGGCCTCCACGCTCCCTCTTTTGCTTTGGCTGACGTACGACCGCAAACCATTCTCTCGCAGTGAAAATCGTACAGATTTCTGCATTTTCCGGCCATACTCGTGGCCAGATGTGTTTTTTTTTATCTTATTTATATATGAATATTTGAAGTGTAATGAACACTTGTCACTATTCAATAATAATCCACATAGAGACAGCAACTCAGGAGATTGATTAATCTGTATATTTCGATCCTCTTCAGCAGAAGAGGATAAATATTTTTCGAAGTACTGTGTTATCGAGGTGAACCTGACTTGATCTGTAAAACAATTATCGGAGAGACAAGAGGAAATCATTGAAATAACGATAGTTGTACAATATTGGCGAGAAAACGCAATATGACTGGGCGAGGTACTACCCTGGGTTTTGGAAGAATGTGCTGAAGAACCAAGGTGCCCGGGCCAGGTACTACCCTGGGTTTTGGAAGAATGTGCTGAAGAACCAAGGTGCCCGGGCCAGGTACTACCCTGGGTTTTGGAAGAATGTGCTGAAGAACCAAGGTGCCCACTAAGCACAAATTTCGAAGTTTCCGTCACAGGTCAACTGGTGTATAAGCGGAACGACAAGAATTGTACTCAAGACTCGCCGAAATCGTGATAACAGGATTGCAAACAAATCACACAAATCAGAGCACTGCCCTGTGAATTTTAGGACTCCCATAGGTTCAAGCCTCACCCGTTGCGCTGATATTAAGAAAAGGTTATAAGGGAGAGCTTCCACACTATGGAACTTCACTCACTGTGGAGAGTGGTTGTAAACACTGATCACAGCCACTTCAGAAAATCAGTTACACATATATAAATCAACAAATGCACTATAAAATTATTCGTTGTTCAGTTATTATTGTTGTAAAGCGTTAAACCCAAAGGGAGATAGGTCTAATTGCTTAAAGAACATTTCTTCAACGAGCGAGACAGCAACGCATGGGCAGATTTCATTTACTTTGATTCCACAAGAGCTTGTAATAGAGTTCTTCGTGAAAGACTAATCTGGATAACTGCAAAATGCAGGAGGAATCGAAGGAAACCTATTACAGTGACTGAGAGGGTTTCTTTCCCAGAGGAATTCACAAAAACCTTACGTAAGAGAGGGAAGCATTTTGGGTACGCTTCGGTCTACCTTAGATAATTGTCAGGTCATAACTGAGACGAAATTGGGAAATGATGAGACGGGAAAATTATATCATTACTAAGAAATGCCGCCAAAGCCAGTACTTGCCCCACAACCTGTCCTCCAACTAGGGCAGCCACGTCCACACTAATTGCAGTGCGTGCATTTGTGCACGAATGTAGTGCACTAGAAACTTTATATTAATTATTCTAGAGTTCAGTTAGGTTTGATTAGGTTAGGTTATGCTAGGTAAGGTTAACGCATATTGACCTGTATTTCCGTCTGGCACCGCGGGACATTTGCTAAAACTTATTCCCCGCTTTTTCACACGCACGGTAAGAGCTGCGGAGGATATCTGGTGTTCCAGTAATGTTTGTCAACTAGAACAAATAAATCCTTTGAACAGATTTGTCTATGTAGAATTATATGGAAAATGTGTATAGAGATTATGGTAAATAACTAGCCAAAATTTAATAATTTTATCTTCACACAGAGAGAGAGAGAGACGGGGAAGGGAGGTGGGGGATGGAGCGAGGGAGGGATAAGCACTGTGGCTCCTATTGAACACTGGCCGATTATATGTTAACCTTCATGAAAGGTAGGTGCCTCGATGCTCGTGAAGGGCTCTTGATCCATGGAGGTGTAGCTGCCCTTTCCTTCCTGGTATTAAATCTGCTTGCCTCATCATACTTGGCGTTGTATGATTCCTACGGGTTTAGCACTTTCCTGTGAATAAAAGAATATTTCGGGTAATGTATTAGATATTCACACACACATTCGCACCATGCTGGTGCTGCCACCTATAGGTCTACCAAGCTCAGCTCACACCATGCTTCCTCTGCCTCACTCTGGCAGCCGACGTCATTCAGGCATGGGCAGGCGCCCATACCCGTCACCATAACACACTGCCTGTGTAGAAGACCCCAAATAAAGAAGAAGCCTCCAAAGAGCTTTATCATTCACCTCTTGGACACAGCTCCTTATTTCAATTGTAATATTGATAGAAAGCGGCGGTCACAGCGGTTGTGTTGCCTGAGAGAGGAAGGAAGGAAGTATTAAGATGTTGACTGCTTCATTGCCTCATTACACGCAGTATCCATCTCTCAGTGAGTTATCCAGATGTTGTGCCTGCAAGTCTCAGCATCCAGACACAGAATTAGCAGGATCCAAGCCGAAATTTGCTGAGTTTTCCTCGAGAAATCTTCGTGGCATCACCTGGGGTCTTCACAGCGTCCCACGCTGCTCTTCAGTCATGTGTTCAGCATCACCTGTATGTTTCTGCTGTTGTTGTTCAGCTCAGCACAGCAATTTCAGCAAGTCAGAGGTGAGTTCTATGGTGATTTCTGCGTCCATGGTGGTAGATTCTTCACTGTCTCCCATGTGTGCTGTTGGGTAAGGGTAGCGGTGGCCTCACTGTAGGCCACCGCTTTACTCTCACACCACAATACGCTACTCGCTGCCTCTCTGCTGTTTTCTCTGTGAATTCAATGTGAATTCTTTGCCGGAGCTGTGTATCCAAGTGCCCGAGGTCACCCGAAGCCACGTGTGGATAAAGTCACATGGGTTACCAAGCCAGATGTCTAAAGCCACATGCTGTTGTCTGCTGCATGATGTCACCTCCGACATCACCATGCTGCCTGACGCTACCTTGCGACATCACCATTGCCCAGTGTCAACCAGGACGTCTGCCCGACGTCACCATGAGACAATACCCAGGACGTCTGCCCTGACGTCACCTCACGTCACCCCACGACATCCCTCACGTCACGCCTGACATCACATGATGTCACATCGACAGTGTTAGCTTCACAGTGAGCAGGTTGTATATAGTATTGTCCAGAACGATTGAGAGTTGTCACGTGTTAATTCCTCTCAATGTTCCCCTTCTAGTGTTCTCACATGTTTGTGAATGCCTTAGTGTCAATTTTTGCACAGAAAAACATCATTTGTTACCCTGTTGTGACCATTCGATGACTGACACTAATCTGTCCAGGCTAGGAGCATCGAGCCTTTGTGTAAAAATAGTTCTTATGCTCGCCACTCGTAGATGCCATGCCTGAATCATCCTGCTACGACTCCCCGTTGAGACTCGTTTCACGCCACCTCCTGACCTTCAGAGTGCAGTTACTTATAGAAAACCAATCTGAGGGTGCTTAGACTAACCTCTGCTATGACTCCAACTCTGTCTAGACTATGACATCATCAAGCTGCAGTAGCCCTGTCAGCAGGCACCTGCTCACTCCAGTTACAGTGTATGTTGCTACATCTCCCAGATGTTTTGCCTGAGTTATCCCTGCTATGACTCACTCCACTCTTGCCGGCAGTGACAGCCCCAGCGACAGTACCAGTCGCGAAGTGTCATCCTGATGCCCTGAGTCACTTGCTAGTAGTAGTCCTGCCCAGTTGCCAAGTGCTGATGATGCCTCACTCGAGGGCACCAGCAGGTTGTGCCCCAGGTTGAGTGAACCCTGCAGTGACTACTCTGCGATGACTGCTTCACCGTTCCAGACGAGACCGTACCCTGTACGCCACAGCAGTGTCTCCTGAAGATGCCTCTGAGGCTCACTGCCTTGGACCATGATATTTAGCACATCCCTTTTTTTCTGCCCTCCCTGTAGGATTTTTTTAGTCAATGTCCACATGTATATATGTTTTTATTTTGTGTTCTGTGCCCTGTACCTGTGAAAAGGAGAGACCGAGTTTTTTTTTCAATCATGGTCGAGGACGACCCTGGGTAGGTGGCCGAGCGATGTATGCCCAGTTGGGTTCATATTTCGCGCCATGCTGGTGCTGCCACCTATAGGAGTACCAATCTCTCAGCTCACACCATGCTTCCTCTGCCTTTGGCAGTCGTCGTCATTCAGACAAGAAGCCTACTCACACTCTCCCTCGCAGGTATGGGCCTGGCCCGTCGCCATAACACACTGCTTGTGTAGAAGACCCCAAATAAAGTAAGAAGCCTCTGAAGAGCTTTATCATTCACCACTGCCAGACACACACACACACACACACACACACACACACACACACACACACACACACACACACACACACACACACACACACACACTTGTAGGAGTGAGGAAGGCAGTAGGTAAAATGTAAAATGAAAGGGGGTAAGGCAGCCGGGATTGATGGGATAAAGATAGAAATGTTAAAAGCAGGTGGGGATATAGTTTTGGAGTGGTTGGTGCAATTATTTAATAAATGTATGGAAGAGGGTAAGGTACCTTGGGATTGGCAGAGAGCATGCATAGTTCCTTTGTATAAAGGCAAAGGGGATAAAAGAGAGTGCAAAAATTATAGGGGGATAAGTCTGCTGAGTATACCTGGTAAAGTGTATGGTAGAGTTATTATTGAAAGAATTAAGAGTAAGACGGAGAATAGGATAGCAGATGAACAAGGAGGGTTTAGGAAAGGTAGGGGGTGTGTGGATCAGGTGTTTACAGTGAAACATATAAGTGAACAGTATTTAGATAAGGCTAAAGAGGTCTTTGTGGCATTTATGGATTTGGAAAAGGCGTATGACAGGGTGGATAGGGGGGCAATGTGGCAGATGTTGCAAGTGTATGGTGTAGGAGGTAGGTTACTGAAAGCAGTGAAGAGTTTTTACGAGGATAGTGAGGCTCAAGTTAGAGTATGTAGGAAAGAGGGAAATTATTTCCCAGTAAAAGTAGGCCTTAGACAAGGATGTGTGATGTCACCGTGGTTGTTTAATATATTTATAGATGGGGTTGTAAGAGAAGTAAATGCGAGGGTCTTGACAAGAGGCGTGGAGTTAAAAGATAAAGAATCACACACAAAGTGGGAGATGTCACAGCTGCTCTTTGCTGATGACACTGTGCTCTTGGGAGATTCTGAAGAGAAGTTGCAGAGATTGGTGGATGAATTTGGTAGGGTGTGCAAAAGAAGAAAATTAAAGGTGAATACAGGAAAGAGTAAGGTTATGAGGATAACAAAAAGATTAGGTGATGAAAGATTGAATATCAGATTGGAGGGAGAGAGTATGGAGGAGGTGAATGTATTCAGATATTTGGGAGTGGACGTGTCAGCGGATGGGTCTATGAAAGATGAGGTGAATCATAGAATTGATGAGGGAAAAAGAGTGAGTGGTGCACTTAGGAGTCTGTGGAGACAAAGAACTTTGTCCTTGGAGGCAAAGAGGGGAATGTATGAGAGTATAGTTTTACCAACGCTCTTATATGGGTGTGAAGCATGGGTGATGAATGTTGCAGCGAGGAGAAGGCTGGAGGCAGTGGAGATGTCATGTCTGAGGGCAATGTGTGGTGTGAATATAATGCAGAGAATTCATAGTTTGGAAGTTAGGAGGAGGTGCGGGATTACCAAAACTGTTGTCCAGAGGGCTGAGGAAGGGTTGTTGAGGTGGTTCGGACATGTAGAGAGAATGGAGCGAAACAGAATGACTTCAAGAGTGTATCAGTCTGTAGTGGAAGGAAGGCGGGGTAGGGGTCGGCCTAGGAAAGGTTGGAGGGAGGGGGTAAAGGAGGTTTTGTGTGCGAGGGGCTTGGACTTCCAGCAGGCGTGCGTGAGCGTGTTTGATAGGAGTGAATGGAGACAAATGGTTTTTAATACTTGACGTGCTGTTGGAGTGTGAGCAAAGTAACATTTATGAAGGGGTTCAGGGAAACCGGCAGGCCGGACTTGAGTCCTGGAGATGGGAAGTACAGTGCCTGCACTCTGAAGGAGGGGTGTTAATGTTGCAGTTTAAAAACTGTAGTGTAAAGCACCCTTCTGGCAAGATAGTGATGGAGTGAATGATGGTGAAAGTTTTTCTTTTTCGGGCCACCCTGCCTTGGTGGGAATCGGCCAGTGTGATAATAATAAAATATATATATATATATATATATATATATATATATAGATATATATATATATATATATATATATATATATATATATATGCAAATGCATACACCACACACAAACCGACATACACAACAGGCCGTGTGTCTATCGACCGGTGCCTTTGACAAGTGGTGACTAAGGACTGTCGTAATAGGATGAGAGGAAAAAAAATATGCCAACTGACTTTAAATTTTATTAAGTAATTCGTGTTTTATGCGCTTGTTTCCACTAAAAAATTATGCGTAATTTATGAAGGTTTAGCTGGTAGGTGAAGTGTTGTTAGTGGAAGATAGATTACTGTACCTGCCTCACTCGGATGTATTGTGACGCTCAGGTGATGAGATAGGATGATATATGAGTGTTCTTTTGTGAGTTTGTGGCATTTATAGTAAACTATATCGTGCTTTGTGAGTTTGTGGTGAGTGTTACCATTCAATGAATCTTATGCTTTTTTCATTAATGTTCGTACATATTCTGGCTGGATATTAAGGTTCACTTTTAATATTCAGGAAATATTATAAAGATGGATGTGGGTAAAGGTTTGGATAAGGGTGCAGATGTGACCATTGTAATACTTTTTATGTATTTGTCCTAATACGATTTATAGTCAGGCTTCCTAGCCAAGTCTCGAGTCAGACGACTCCCGTTTGAACCAGCCACCTAGGCCTCTCCCTCACTTCCAAGTAGACTGACGAGACGAGCAGATGGACAAGCTGGGTTCTTCCACCACTACCAGTATACGTCTCCATAACAATCTACAGTTGTTTCCTTCCACCGTCACTCATCTAAACCCCTAGTAACACAGACATTGTCAGGGATGAAGGTACATACAGACAGGAGTGTGGGTACTGACGGGTTGACACAGCATCATCGCGACTCTGGGGTGAAATATATTTAATGAACAAATTTAAAATAAATTTCTTTGGTCTTAACTAAATACATCACCGGCATCTAATGTTACTTAGTGGTGGTGGGGAGGACAAGTGGTGGTGGTGGGGAGGACAAGTGGTGGTCGTGGTGTAGGCAAGTGGTGGTGGTGGGCAAGCGGGGGTAGGGATGGCAAGTGGCGGTGGTGGAGAGGGCATTTGGTGGTGGGAAGGATAGGCGGTGGTGGGGAGGCGCTGGCAGGAGGCCAGTCTCCAAGTTATTCTCCCGGATCCTCTTTCCTTCCCCAACAATCCCTCACCTCTCCACCTCCCTCCATCTTTTACTTTCCTATTCCTTCACCTCCACCACTCCACCTCCCTCCACCTTCAAGCAATAGTTCCCATAACCCTCCACTTTAACCTTTTCACGTCCTTTACCATTCCACCTTCCTCACTCCATCTCCCTCCATCATTCCACCTCGCACTTAGAACTCAGGTGCATTAAGAGCTGTAGTACCAGGCCGTAATCAAGTCTCCAGGCGAGGAACTACGAAAATAAACGTAAAGACAAACACCAAGGAAAGTTTTTTGAGTGTCAGTATATTTCCACCACCAATATTTACAGTAGATTATAGCAGAAAACAATAAAGATAGAGTAAAACAAGTTCTCTTTATTATTATTATTTTCTAGATGGTATGCACGAGTTAATACAATTGGCTTATACAAGAGACCGGTATGTATACTGAGCTTGCTAGTGAAAGACTGATTCCAACCAGCGGTGTAAGTATATCATTTCGGTTGGAATCAACATGTCAATTGGTTGACTTGTAAACCTGGCAGCGAATCCGCGTGGCGGGAGGACCCCTACAGCCACATCGCCTTAGCTGCAAAATTGGCTGTTATAGAGGGATGCGAGAAGTTATTGCTGTGATGATCGCGGAATAAATTTTAACGTACTCGCTCACGCCACACCTCGTCTGGTAATGTTTCAGGTCTTTAGTATGGTACAGTCATTATTTGAGTTACAATGCGGTATTATGGAGAGTGTTTGAGGTACAGTGTGTGATGGTATGATCAATATTTCAGGTAAAGAGTGCAGTATTATGATCAATATTTGACGTACAGAGTGCAGTGTTATGATCAATATTTGAGGTATAGAGTGTGGTATTATAGTCAGCATTTGAGGTACAGAGTGCGGTATTCTGGAGAATATTTGAAGTACAGAGCGCGATATTATAATTAGAATTTGAAGTACAGAGTGGAGTATTGTGATCAATATTTGAGGTACAGAGTGTGGTAATATGATCAATATTTGAGGTACAGAGTGTGGTAATATGATAAATATTTGAGGTACAGAGTGTGGTAATATGATAAATATTTGAGGTACAGAGTGTGGTAATATGATCAGTATTTGAGGTACAGAGTGCAGTATTATGATCAGTATATGAGGTACAGGACATGTTAAGACAGAGGGCAAACACTGAGGCGGATTTGATAAGGATGGTTGAAATAGGGTCGACCGTTAGCGAGACGATAACGAGCGTATGAACTGGCCCAACGGCTTAACGATATGAGGTCGTCCGCTGCTAACGACACCTAGTCGTTCGACGCTAACAAGTGGTCATCCGCCGTTAACGACACAGGCGGTCGTTCACCGGTAAACTTGAGCGGTCGAAGTGCTTGATGACTATCATAACTACCACCACCATTACTATTACTACCACTACTGCTACTACTACTACTGCTACTATTACTGGCACTACTACCGCCACTACTACTTCTGCTACTACTACTACTGCTACTACTGCTTCTACTTCTACTACATCTACTGCTGCTGCTACTACTGCTACCACCACTACTATTACTACTACTGCTACTACTATTACTACTACTGCTACTACTACTACTACTACTGCTGCTACTACTACTACTGCTGCTACTACTACTACTGCTGCTACTACTACCACTGCTGCTACTACTACTACCACCACTACTGTTACTACTACTACTACTACTGTTACTACTACTACTGCTACTACTACTACTACTACTACTGCTACTGCTACTACTACTACTACTTCTGCTACTACTACTTCTACTACTACTTCTACTACTACTACTGCTACCACCACCACCACTACTACCACCACCACTACTGCTGCTGCTGCTGCTGCTGCTGCTGCTGCTACTACTACTACCACCACTACTATTACTACTACTACTGCTTCTTTTACTACTACTGCTGCTACTACTACTACTACTACCACCACCACCACCAGTACTACTACTACTACCGCTACTATCATGACTACTACCACTACCACTACTACTACCGCTACTACTACTACTAGTACTACTACTACTACCATCACCACCACTTGCTGCTGCAGCCTCTTGTGTCACGTGACTCCTATGGCTGAGATGTAATGTTGATGGTATGTTATACTGACTTTCGTATCTTTATTTCATAAACGCCTCGCCCGCCCAGCAGGCTTCTCCAGACGTATACAGAGGTGAATAAAAATACTGGAGGCAGCTAAAGAGATTTTGATGTGTCCATTGTGCAGCCTGGATAGAGGTGAATTAATTTTAAGATCTCCACTTCCATAATTAAGATATCAGTGTTTAAGGTTTTAATAGACTTGATAAACAAGCACCTACCCCGCTCATTAGCTCTATAAACCCTTGGATGATGTGTTCTCATGTTATAAATGAAAACCTTGGATTTGAAAACTGTAGGAGAGTACATGACCGGTTCTACAGTAAAGCAGTACAAACATATATAACCTATGGTATACAATATATATGGTATACCAACATATGAGACCTTTGTATATAATGCAAGAAGATGACTTAGACACATGTGCAACAATTGGGTATCTTTACTTGTAGACGTTTCGCCATCCAGTGGCTTATCAGTACATACAATATATAAACATAATCTGAAGTCTGTAAAAATATATTCTGTACATATTTATAAATAATTACACGTAATATATTGAGTCACTGGATGGCGAAACATATACAAATAAAGATATCTAGATGTTGCACTTGTGTTTAATTCATCATCTTGTATAACACGAATGTACATATAAGATTGAATTAAGCGCTCACTAAACTCTGAACACTTCAGACGCCAGAAAAACACAGGTTCAATAATTCTCAGTTTTCTCATCATTTTTTATAATATAATAGTATGCCAGGCGACCCCATATACATATTTTCTATTGAAACACTCAGTGTATAATTAAGGAATTAGAGGCAATTATAACTTCTGGAGACCTCACAATCGTCAATTCGAATTGGACACAACGTTACTGAACAACGGTTTTACGTTCTAAGCAATGATATAGTGTCAGGGCTGACCGCTTTGCCAGGCCTGTGTATGCTTTAAAAATGCGACGTTTTTCACAACTTCTTTGAGGGCAGCTTAAAAAAGTTGGTCGGTAACAGACTTGACTGATCAGACATTGATTAACCAGGAGGCCTAGTCTGGGACGGGGCCTCGGGGGTGTTGACCCCCGAAAACATCCTTCAGATATAATTCAGATTCCTTCCCTTCCCTCCCTTCTTCCCCCCTCTCTGGTGTTTTATACATGATTTAACAACTATTCTCCTTGTAGCCCTTCTCATCCTCGTCCTCTTCATCCTCGTCCTCTTCATCCTCGTCCTCTTCATCCTCGTCCTCTTCATCCTCGTCCTCTTCATCCTCGTCCTCTTCATCCTCGTCCTCTTCATCCTCGTCCTCTTCATCCTCGTCCTCTTCATCCTCGTCCTCCTCATCCTCCTCATCCTTGTCCTCTTCATCCTCGTCCTCCTCATCATTGTCCTCTTCATCCTCGTCCTCATCCTCGTCCTCCTCGTCCTCCTCATCCTCCTCATCCTCGTCCTCTTCATCCTCGTCCTCCTCATCCTCATCCTCCTCATCCTCGTCCTCCTCATCCTCGTCCTCCTCATCCTCCTCATCCTCGTCCTCCTCATCCTCGTCCTCCTTATCCTCTCCCTCCTCCTCCTCATCCTCCTCCTCGTCCTGGTTTCCACTAGCTCTACAGCTTCAAGAGGCTTTAAATTTGCTTTCATAATTAGAGTTCTGGAGTGTGCAAGTTTATATTCTCTATGTAAGCCAGTTCTCGATGTCTTCTAAAAGGCACATGCTATTTAAGCGGATAAGTTTGCCTGTTATTTAATGGATTTTATCTCTGGTAAGGTGAAGGTTTTGGTAGAGGTGGGGAAGGTTTTAATGGTGGTTTTAGCTTGTTCATTTGCAGTCCTTTTTATGGTGGGTGGGGTATTGTGGGGGGGGGGGTATGAATGATATTTTTTTGCTCTGTTGAGGTCATTGTGTTTGGCGCAGGTTATAGGTCTGTTGAGTGTTTTGTTGTGTGGGTGATATTGTGGGGTTATTGGGGAATTGTGAGTGTGCGGAGGCATTGTGGGACTGTTGGGGACATTCTGGGTTTGTGGGGATATTGTAGTTGCTTGACAAAAATTATCGTTTCCATAAAGCCGTCAGCAGTAGTGACAGGTCTTTTACCTAAGTTCAGAACGCCAAATTTCCCAGTACTGAGAAAGTGTACACACCGTGGGACGCACATCTCTGTGTATTTACACAGAGTTCAATCCCTAAAATGGGGGTTAAAGTATCCTTGACTGGTTGTATAGAGGTGAAGTGCAGCTTTAATGACCCTCCTTTTTGAAACTCAAACAAGTTGTTCTCTTTTGAAAAGACTCGTAGTAGATCATAGTCTTGTAAAATAATTTTTTTTTAAATTAGGCTATCAGGAGCAAACATCTAGACAGGTTCCAAAGCCCAATCTGAACACAGGAAATTATTGATAGGAGGCTTTAAATCTAATAAACCAAATCATAGTACTGGCCTCCGTAGATTCCTCCGTCTTTGTCAATTATTATAATTTCACTCTTCCACTTTCTACTTCTCAGGTATTCCTTTATTTAAGAACTTTCTCTGCTACTTGTACCAGCTTTGTCAGTTTATGTATTAGCTCCTGGTGTGGACAGTATCTAATGCTAGAAAAATGCAGACTCTCCAAGTGTATCTACTGTTTTATATTCATTAGTCTGTCGTAGGAAAGTGTAAGATATGTAGAATTGGAGTTAGTGTGTGTGTGTGTGTGTGTGTGTGTGTGTGTGTGTGTGTACGTGCGTGCGTGCGTGTGCGTAAAACAGTGGTATTCTCTAAAATGATCTTCATAGTAATATTTAAGACAAGACAAACGCTTCACTTTATCAGGAGTGTGTGTGTGGGAGGTAGGGAGGGAGGGGGGAGGGGGGTAAGAAGCACCACATTCCTTACATTAACCTCTGATGAATACCCAAATTGTGAATTCGGATGTGAATAACTGCCAATGAAGTAGAACGAGAATGGGAGAGAGGGAGGAGGAAAGAAAGGGACGGGGATTGTAGGTGTGAGGAAGGATAAACAGAAGAGGTATATCATGAATATATATATATATATATATATATATATATATATATATATATATATATATATATATATATATATATATATATATATATATAATATAAAATGTGTGTGTGTGTCGTGCCGAATAGGTAAAACTTGCAACGCTCTTCTTGCCGAATAAGGCAAGTGAAAATTTGTGTATATAATAATTTCCCAAAAATCATTCTGAGCCTAACGAAAAAAATATATATTTCATTGTGTTTGTTTATTACTAAATTATTGTAAACTTGTTTAAAATATATTTTACTTGGATTAGACTAAATTATATTGCGCTTGTTATAATAAGGTTAGAACTGTGTACTCACCACCCTAGAACATACTCACTACCCTAGGACACTGTACTCACCACCCTAGAACATACTCACTACCCTAGGACACTGTACTCACCACCCTAGAACATACTCACTACCCTAGGACACTGTACTCACTACCCTAGGACACTGTACTCACTACCCTAGGACACTGTACTCACCACCCTAGGACACTGTACTCACTACCCTAGGACACTGTACTCACCACCCTAGAACATACTACCCTAGGACATTGTACTCACCACCCTAGGACACTGTACTCACTACCCTAGGACACTGTACTCACCACCCTAGAACACTGTACTCACCACCCTAGGACACTACTCACCACCCTAGAACACTGTACTCACCACCCTAGGACACTGTACTCACCACCCTAGAACACTGTACTCACCACCCTAGGACACTGTACTCACCACCCTAGAACACTGTACTCACCACCCTAGAACACTGTACTCACCACCCTAGGACACTGTACTCACTACCCTAGGACACTGTACTCACTACCCTAGGACACTGTACTCACCACCCTAGGACACTGTACTCACTACCCTAGGACACTGTACTCACCACCCTAGGACACTGTACTCACCACCCTAGGACACTGTACTCACTACCCTAGGACACTGTACTCACTACCCTAGGACACTGTACTCACCACACTAGGACACTGTACTCACCACCCTAGGACACTGTACTCACCACCCTAGGACACTGTACTCACTACCCTAGGACACTGTACTCACTACCCTAGGACACTGTACTCACTACCCTAGGACACTGTACTCACTACCCTAGGACACTGTACTCACTACCCTAGGACACTGTACTCACTACCCTAGGACACTGTACTCACTACCCTAGGACACTGTACTCACTACCCTAGGACACTGTACTCACCACCCTAGGACACTGTACTCACCACCCTAGGACACTGTACTCACTACCCTAGGACACTGTACTCACTACCCTAGGACACTGTACTCACTACCCTAGGACACTGTACTCACTACCCTAGGACACTGTACTCACTACCCTAGGACACTGTACTCACTACCCTAGGACACTGTACTCACCACCCTAGGACACTGTACTCACCACCCTAGGACACTGTACTCACCACCCTAGGACACTGTACTCACTACCCTAGGACACTGTACTCACTACCCTAGGACACTGTACTCACTACCCTAGGACACTGTACTCACTACCCTAGGACACTGTACTCACTACCCTAGGACACTGTACTCACCACCCTAGGACACTGTACTCACTACCCTAGGACACTGTACTCACTACCCTAGGACACTGTACTCACTACCCTAGGACACTGTACTCACTACCCTAGGACACTGTACTCACTACCCTAGGACACTGTACTCACTACCCTAGGACACTACTCACCACCCTAGGACACTGTACTCACTACCCTAGGACACTGTACTCACTACCCTAGGACACTGTACTCACCACCCTAGGACACTGTACTCACTACCCTAGGACACTGTACTCACTACCCTAGGACACTGTACTCACTACCCTAGGACACTGTACTCACTACCCTAGGACACTGTACTCACTACCCTAGGACACTGTACTCACTACCCTAGGACACTGTACTCACTACCCTAGGACACTGTACTCACCACCCTAGGACACTACTCACCACCCTAGGACACTGTACTCACTACCCTAGGACATTGTACTCACCACCCTAGGACACTGTACTCACTACCCTAGGACACTGTACTCACTACCCTAGGACACTGTACTCACTACCCTAGGACACTGTACTCACCACCCTAGGACACTACTCACCACCCTAGGACACTGTACTCACTACCCTAGGACACTGTACTCACCACCCTAGGACACTGTACTCACCACCCTAGGACACTGTACTCACTACCCTAGGACACTGTACTCACTACCCTAGGACACTGTACTCACTACCCTAGGACACTGTACTCACTACCCTAGGACACTGTACTCACTACCCTAGGACACTGTACTCACTACCCTAGGACACTGTACTCACCACCCTAGGACACTACTCACCACCCTAGGACACTGTACTCACTACCCTAGGACACTGTACTCACCACCCTAGGACACTGTACTCACTACCCTAGGACACTGTACTCACTACCCTAGGACACTGTACTCACCACCCTAGGACACTACTCACCACCCTAGGACACTGTACTCACTACCCTAGGACACTGTACTCACCACCCTAGGACACTGTACTCACCACCCTAGGACACTGTACTCACTACCCTAGGACACTGTACTCACTACCCTAGGACACTGTACTCACTACCCTAGGACACTGTACTCACCACCCTAGGACACTGTACTCACCACCCTAGGACACTACTCACCACCCTAGGACACTGTACTCACCACCCTAGGACACTGTACTCACCACTCTAGGACACTGTACTCACCACCCTAGGACACTGTACTCACCACCCTAGGACACTGTACTCACCACCCTAGGACACTGTACTCACCACCCTAGGACACTGTACTCACCACCCTAGGACACTACTCACCACCCTAGGACACTACTCACCACCCTAGGACACTGTACTCACCACCCTAGGACACTGTACTCACCACCCTAGGACACTATAATCACCACCCTAGGACACTGTACTCACCACCCTAGGACATTGTACTCACCACCCTAGGACACTGTACTCACCACCCTAG
Source organism: Cherax quadricarinatus (assembly GCF_038502225.1). Classification (NCBI taxonomy): domain Eukaryota; kingdom Metazoa; phylum Arthropoda; class Malacostraca; order Decapoda; family Parastacidae; genus Cherax; species Cherax quadricarinatus. The sequence goes on from NC_091327.1 coordinate 25,200,871, forward strand.
GACATTGTACTCACCACCCTAGGACACTGTACTCACCACCCTAGGACATTGTACTCACCACCCTAGGACATTGTACTCACCACCCTAGGACACTGTACTCACCACCCTAGGACATTGTACTCACCACCTTAGGACATTGTACTCACCACCCTAGAACACTACTCCCTGCCCTAGGACACTGAAATCACCACCCTAGAACACTACTCCCTGCCCTAGGACACTGAACTCACCACCCTAGGACACTATTCACCACCCTAGGACACTGTACTCACCACCCTAGGACACTGTACTCACCAACCCAGGACCGAAAACGTACTTGCTAAGGTATTTGTGGCTTATCTGCGTCTTTAGCTGCTGTGTTCCCTGGTTCCCTCCCTTCACATCTCAAACAACCTGTTCCTATCCACTATCCAGCCCTCTTAGTATTTTGTATATTGTGATTATGTTCCCCTCGATCTTCCTTCTATTATTGTTTTTCGTAGTCCATTTCTCCTGTTACGATTGCTGCTAGTCTCGTTGCAAACATTTCAAGCCTGTGTCATGGGTGCCTATTTTGTACCTCACTATTTAAAGTTGCAATGATAGAGTCTCAGCTCCTGGTCTCGCCTTTCAACTGGTCGTGGTGTGTGTGTGAGCGCAAGTGGGGAGAGGATTGTGATAGTGTTTGACACTACAGAAAAATCTGTTTTATAACCCGGCAGTTTGTTGTTGATATATGGCACCTCGGAGGCTGCCCCGGTCTTCCCTCCTCCCCCATTGACTCGCCAACACCTCAAGAGGGAAACAGCAGACTAAGGGAGGCTAGGGTAAGCTTAGTCAGGTGCACGTTAATGTAAATTAAGTTACATAAATTATCATATATAGCATATGTGTAGATTACCTCTAGGATAACCCCAAAAAAGGTCAAAGTGACTTATTTCTATTATGTAAGGATAGGGAGAATTAGCCTAGAGCTGTTAGGTTAGGTTTGGGTAGTTGGATTATTGTGGTTTGGGCAGGGTAGTGAAGAGTAGTTAAGGTTAAGATAGTTTAGGAAAGTAAGGTAGGCTAGTAAGATTAGATTTATGACAACAGATGCACGTGTCGTGCACGAACAGCTTGATGGATCAGCCAGAAACTAGGAGGCCTGGTCTGGGACCCGATGTCATGACAATAGTATACATTTCCTACAAAATGAGGAATCAGACACATGTGCAACATCTGAGTATCAAATAACTACACCCAGATGTTGTACAGGTTTCTCATTCTTTCACTTACAGATATTAAAAACCAACTTAAAACAGTGTATCAAAGTTAGACATCATCCTGATTCCACTAAAACAACATTCGGTGAAATGCATGTCAGTATACTTAGTCCTTATTCCAGGTATTTAAAGTATTCCTGACTGTTGGTGAAGGTAACATGCAGCCTTAAGGACCCTCGTGTGCTGAAAAAAGTGGTTATAATAACTATAATTTTTAAAGGGGTGAGCCAGCGGAAGGCCTCGGTTAGATGACCAAAAGCTCCAGCTGCAGGTCATCATATGACTTAAGACCCACGTCAGGAAACACTTGTCCTGTTTCCTGATTGACCTTACCTAACCTACCCTCGTGTGTTGGAAGGCTTTAAGCTCAATTAACCAAGTGTGTTGCATTAACTCGGAGCCAGAACTAGGCAGTAATTCTTCTAGTTTACGATATCACTTATGTTAAACGTGTGCTTGGGAGCCTTAATTCATATCACATTAGCGGGAGGTTATGTAAACACAGGTAGGTCGAGTATATCGTTTTTCACCAGTAAAGTACACATTTTGATACATATTGCTACTGTATAGTCAGCATGTTACAAGTTTTGTAATAATAATAATAATAATAATATTGTAAAGCATGACTAGTACAACCTGTTCCTACATAAACTGGCCAGAGAACTGTTTCAACCTTTGCACTGTACACTACCACTAATCAGACTAAGTTCCTCCTATCTCTCTGTCTCTGTCTCTCTACCCCCCTCCCTCCCCCCTCTCACTCCCTCTTCCTTGCCTCCCTGCCCCCCCTCCTCACCTTCCCTCCTCCTGAGGGCCAAGTACAGATGCAGTCAGGCTAGAGGAGGGCGATTAAGATCAGCTATCAAATTAAGCGTCTAAAATTAAACTTGACAACGGGATCTAGCAGCGCTTAAGGAAGCCCAGTTCCTCTGGCCCCTTCCTTCCGCTCCCCATTACCCTTCCCTCTGCTCCCCATTCCCCTTCCCTCTCCTCCCCATTCTCTTTACTTCTCCTCCCTTTCTCCAATTCTCTCCTCTGTCCTCCCGTTTAATAAAGTCTCCTCACTATCTTCCCTTTACGTCTCCTATCTCCCCTTTCCTCTCATTCATTCCCCTTCATTTTTATTTCCGTCTCTTGCGTATTCTCACCACTCCCATTCCTTTCCCTTTCCTCTCATCTTTTCTCCCTTCTTCCACCCCCTCCCTCTCTGCCCCTCCCGTGGTTTTGCCAAGTCCTGGTCACAGGTCTAAGCCCCACAGAGAAGGTATAGTTTACCAGTTATTTGTACGAGCCTCAAGTCTGGGCTCCGCCTCGTGTTTACACATTCACAATTTCGTCGATTTTATGAATGGGTGGGTAACATGCATGATAGTCACGTGCTGAATGGGAGGGGCTGGTGTTGGTAAACAGAGTGTGGGGTGCAGGTGTATGGGGAGGGGGATGGTACTTGAGGGGGTTAAGTTGTGGGGGGGGGGTACACGGACCAGTGTTGGCAACAACGGTTAGTGTGTTGTGTGCGAGTTTCCTCGGAAGAGTTTTTGTTAAGTGAAGACGTGATGGGCATGCGTTGTGGGGAGAGTAGAGATGAGGAGGAAGACCTGTGGAAGAGGGGAGAGCTGGAGAGAGAGAGAGAGAGAGAGAGAGAGAGAGAGGGGGGAAGGGGGCAGCAGGAGAAAAGGAAGTCGAAGGAGAGAAGCCGATTTTTTTTTTCTAAATTTGATAAACAGTGTGTTGTTACATTATTCTATTCGATAGTTACACAGTGGCAGCAAAAGTTATGTAATTCTGTCATATTCCATCACACTGGATGGGGCTCATTCATAGTGTTGAAATTTGTCAGCCTTAGCTGGGAGATGTAGTGTCAGCATGAGCTGGGAGATGTAGTGTCAGCATGAGCTGGGAGATGTAGTGTCAGCATGAGCTGGGGGATGTAGTGTCAGCATGAGCTGGGAGACTTTAGTAGTGTCAGTCTGAGCTGGAATGCTTCGATATTATAAGCCTTAGCCGGGAGACTAACATCACGGGCGAGAAGGAAGCTTGCTTCTTACCCTCAATATGGGAAGGAGGTAAGACAGTAATATGCCATCTCACCTCATAACTCACTGTCGGGAACTTGACTCGTTTCCACTTAGCTAGATACTCACTACTTAATACTCAGTCTTATTAAGAATAACAAATTAAAGATGGGGAAAGCGAATACTCTCTTTCACACTATTGAAATTTAATTAATACTTAATTACTTGTTACAACAGTGTGGTTGGTTAATGAGAAAGGAATCTGATGCTAAGATATCTAGAAATATATAACTTGATACTTCAGAAAGGGAGCTATAATTAGATGACAACATTGATTATGCACTTACTCCATATATAACTGTAGCTCGCACAGGGCAGTTCCACCTCCCCAACAGAGACAGAACTCCTGTTCCCAGCAGAGGCTAGCCACAGAATCTTGCCTTAGCTACTTTTTCTGAACTGATGAACGACTCCACACCCCTCATTACTTTTGGCTAGTGAGGTCAGCTCCCGTGAGAAACTCGTCTTGTGCTCGCCAATAGAACCTGGAGTTCCCTGACAGAACTAGGGTGGCAGGATTAGCAGCATAAGACGCCTGTCTTTACAGAGGAAAATAAGAAACAATGAGGATATCGTCAGTTATTTCATTAAACATTCAAGGTCTACGGGAGCTTCAAAAATTTCGTTGCAGGAGAACTGGAGTAACTATTACGTGGGAAGTACCATCTCTCAAGATGAGCAATCCCATACACAGGAGAAATGGAGTTTTTATGAAGATGCGTTCACCATCGCGGAACAAGGGCAATAAAATTTACATAGGGCAGACGATGGGAAAAAGTGGACAGGGGGAGGAGAGAAATTTGAACGATATAATACAGCTAAATTCTCCTATACATTAATATATATATAATGCTGCCTTTGGGGAGCTTTTTGTTTTGCAGTTGGATACATCAGCAGTGTGCTCTTACACTAATCTATATGTCACTTAAAAAGTGGGAACAAAACCTGTTTCCAATTCATATTCCATCACGCAGGATGTTACCCATACAAGGTGTTGAAATGTGCCAGCCTGAACTGGGAGACTTCAGTGGGGCAGTGAGGATATTGTCAGCTTTGGGGAGGTGAGAAGTAGCTTGGGAGACAAGGAAGAGGCATGTTTACCTTGAGCCAGACACACAACTCATCAGGTCTCAGTCCTTGTCAAGAGGAAGGGAGTAAGAGATATGGGAGAAAGTGTGCAGTAAATTCTAAAAATAACAGGGGCGTTTTGAGCACAGAAGAAATTGTTAAAATTCCTCGATCATGATTCTTCAACTTTGTACCTGCACATGTTAGAACTATTGCTGGAAAAATGAAGTTTTCATGGGGAACACTGGACCACTTTGTGCAGTAAATGCCAAATCAGTCAAGTTTTGATGGTTATGCAGAACTTCAGGCTACAGTCAGCAACAGTGGAGTCTAACCTCAAACCCTGCTTGGAAAATAGTACTTTCCAAACTGGTTAGAAGTATATCACAGCCATGTCCAGTGACTGATTAATGATTAGCAGGTTACTTTGCGAGATAACTGGGTGAACTGAGGTTACAGCCACTATCCGGTTAGATGAAAATACAGTTCAGATACATTTGAGTACTTTTCTCTGTATGAAGAAAGTCACTGGGTACACGACTGCGTAAAACTGCCAGAGTTCTCGCTAAGACAAAAAGCCAGATAATTCTCCAGTATTCACAGATTTTCTGCCTTGTATAAACATATACGTATTACTTATACAGAGTTTGTTATAGTTTGAGATGATCCATTGATACCGGAAGTAAAATATAACCATTTTTTGGACTACACAGCACAAGTTGCTATTTCCTGGCGTAATATAAACTTGAATAAATATTCTGAGTGTGTTCCAGCGTGGTTCACGTCTGTCGGAATGAGCTTTGTAGCAAATGTAATGGAGCAAGGAGGTCGTGGCTCCGAATGGTGGGTCGTAAAGCAGGGAGACGCTGGTGGAATGATCGTGGTTATCCCTGAGCTTATACGCGCTCTGCTGTCATGAAAGCTGAGACCATGCCCATACATGAGAGAGTGAATGAGGGAAGGAAATGAGTGAATCATTGAGTAAATGTTTGTGTGTATATATGTATGGTTTTGTGTATATGCATGAGTGAGTGGAAAGATGGAGGGAAAGAGAGGGAAGAGTAAGAGGGAGTGAAAGAGAGTAATTAAGGGAAGGAGAGAGGAGAGGGAATACGACTTCAGTCAAAGGTAACTCCAAGTATCATATTACAGTGGGGAAGGGAAGCCCTTCTTACCATCAGTATGGGTAAGTAATGGGTTGTGACAGTAACACGCCATCTCGTTAGATAAGCAAGACACAGGTACAACAGTTAGGTACCTTTATTCCGAAACGTTTCGCCTCAGTAACCTTCTTCAGTAGAATACAGAGGAGGTAGCAGAAGCATTAGAGATATATAAAGACGATGTAATCAGTCCTTCATTGGGGATTTTTCCCAGTTCCACTTAGCAATTTGCTCATCACTTAAGTAATACTCTGTCTTATTAGGAATAACAAATTAAAGATGGGAAAAGTGGATACTTTATTTCATTCTATTGAAATTTAATTATTTAATTATTTATTACAGTAGAATACTTGGTTAATGAGAGAGTCTGCCATAGTGAAGAGCTCTGTTCCACAAGGCACAGTACTCGCCCCCATCCTGTTCCTCATCCTCATATCAGACAAAGACAGAGATGTAATCCACAGCAGCGTGGATCTGCATGAGACTGTCATCTGCTGAGGACGCGGTTAACCTCCAAGAAGATATAAACAAAGTTTTCCAGTGGGCAACGGTAAACAATATGATGTTCAATGAGGACAAATTCCAACTACTCCGTTATGGAAAACTGGAGGAGATAATAACTAGAACAGAGTATACTAAAAACTCTGGCCATACAATAGAGCGGAAAAATAATGTAAGGGGCCTGGGAGTAGTAATGTCTGAGGATCTCACTTTCAAGGATCACAACAGTGCCACGATCACAGGTGCAAAGAAAATGATAGGATGGATAATGAGAACGTTCAAAACGAGAGATGCCAAGCCAATGATGATCCTTTTCAAATCACTTGTTCTCTCTAGGCTGGAATACTGCTGTACATTAACATCTCCATTCTAAGCAGGTGAAATTGCAGATCTAGAGAGTGTACAGAGAACCTTTACTGCACGTATAAGTTCTATCAGGCACCTGAACTACTGGGAACGCTTGGAAGCACTTGACTTGTATTCCTTGGAACGCAGGAAAGAGATATATATAATCTATGCTTGGAAAATCCTGGAAGGAATGGTCCCGAATCTGCACACACACACAAATCACTCCCTACGAAAGTAAAAGACTGGGCAGGCGATGCAAAATACCCCCAATGAAAAGTAGAGGCGCCGTTGGTACACTAAGAGAAAACACCATAAGTGTTCGGGGGCCCAAGACTGTTCAACAGCCTCCCACCAAGCATAAGGGAAATTACCAATAAGCCCCTGGCTGCCTTCAAGAGGGAGTTGGACAGATACCTAAAGTCAGTGCCGGATCAGCCGGGCTGTGGTTCGTACGTTGGACTACGTGCGGCCAGCAGTAACAGCCTGGTTGATCTGGCCCTGATCCACCGGGAGGCCTGGTCATGGACCGGGCCGCGGGGGCGTTGATCCCCGGAATAACCTCCGGGTAGACTCCAGGTAAGGTGTCTGATGCGATGATATCTGTTAAGATACAACAAAGTGAGATATTGGGGAATGGAGAATATAATTAACCGACAGAATTAAATATTTGTTTATCTCTAACAGTCCACCTTCCACAGGGAGTATAATCCAGAGTGCGGTTCCCATAAAGCTTCATCTCTCCAACCCAGACATAAAGACTTCTGCCCCCAGCAGAGACTAGCCACAGTCTCTCCAGCTCTGTACCCGAATCGAGTCTGACCACCGAATCTTCTCAGAGCTACTTTCCCACTCATAACTTCTGGCTAGAGAGGTATCCTCTCATGGGAAATTCAGCACGTGGTCTCCATAGAGCTAGAGTTCCTGGACCAAGGCAGGCTGTCAGGGGAATAGCACTTCTGACGCTATGTGGTTGTTACATCAGTCTACCATTCACTCAAAAGTTCACTACATCCTGAGATCCGTAGAACCAGTCAGTCAGTTTATGATCGTATTTCCTCGTTCAATTAAATCGGTCAGTCGTCCAGTCAGCTGTGACATCCAGTTAGTCCACTGCTGGTGAGTGAGACATCAAGTTAGGACTGACATGTTTTGATAGGTGTTCGCTGGGCCTGACTGAACCCGTGATATGACAAGGTAACAGTGTGGGGCGGTTCCTCTCATACCTCCATATATGTGATAATATACATGACGATATACACGATACGCATGATGATATACATAACGATATAAATGATATGATTAAAGATACACACGATATACATGGCATACACATACATGTGACGATACACAACATTTACTTTATAAAAGCATGGTGTAAATGGTGCGGGCGTTTACTCAAGGGTTATTTCTCTGGATCGAGACTCAGCTCTCGGTCCCTCTTCTCTTTTAGACTACTTTTCAATTACCTTCAGACTAAAGAAATACTTCCTTACATCAGTATGACTCGTCTGTCTTCGGCTTCCACCTGCGTCTTCTTGATCCTCGTCCTCTTCTAACAATCTGTCCCTGTCTGCTTTATCAATTCCTTTTAATTTTTTTCTTCTCGATGAGGTTTCCACTACTTTTTCTCCTCCAAGGTCGTTAAGTTCACTTCCATCAGCCTCTCCTCAAAGGACTTTTATCTTAGTTTCTGAAAGTTAAGACACATGTGCAACATCTGGATATCTTTATTGTAGTAGACGTTTCGCCATCCAGTGGCTTTATCCCTCTGAACCAAGATTCCATGATGTTGCAGAGGGATAAAGCCACTGGATGGCGAAACGTCTACTACAATAAAGATATCCAGATGTTGCACATGTGTCTTAACTTTCATATTGTCGGTATTTTATACCTTTCTTGCACATCTTAGTTTCTGTCATATTTGTTTACTGTACACCAAATTTTTTTTCAGACCTTATCGCCACCAACCAGCTCTCCTCAACTCATTCCATTCTTCTGATCTATTCATTTTAATCTTTACCTTGCCCACATTAATCTACCACTCCCTTTTACTTCAACTCTCCCCCTCTAACTCCACGCCTCCCCTCTACCCCTCCAGGCGAGGAGGTCGGGTGATGGTCGGGGAGGTGGCAGTGGATGCTGGTATGGAGACAAAAACATCTAGTAATTTGCACGTCAATACTCGTCCAATTCGGAAAACAGATTCTTTTATTCTTTCTCTGTGCGTTGTGTAACGAGGCTGGAAAATATAGAGGTTTCAGTGTTAACATTTCAACATAAAGAATCGTGTCGAGAGGTCATCAGGCAAAAAAAAAAAAAATATTCGGCACAACATATATGTATCGTGCCGAATAAGTAAAACTAGTCAGCAGGAACTCATTTAAAATTAAGTCCTTTCTAAAATTCTCTCATACGTTATATTAATGTAAAAATTAATGATGTACCAAAAGAACCTTAGGAAACTTACCTAACCTTATTATAACAAGCGAAATTAAATTTAGCCTAATCCAACTAAATATATTTTATATAAGTTTACAATAATTTAAAAATAAACACAATGAAATACAATTTTTCGTTAGTTTCAGAATGATTTTTGCGAAATTATTGTATACATTGTTGATCAGATTCTGATCCACCATGATGCCTGGTCACAAACCGGGCAGCGGGGGCATTGACCCCCAGAACTCTGTCCAGGTAAACTCCAGGTACATACTACAAGAAAATTTTGCTGTTTTGAGCCATTTATATTCTTGAGTCCTGGAGATGGGAAGACAGTGCCTGCACTCTGAAGTATGTTAATGTTGGCAAAATCGTGAATGATGGTTTACTATATATATATATATATATATATATATATATATATATATATATATATATATATATATATATATATATATATATATATATATATATATATATATAGTATGTCGTGCCGAATATGTAAAACTGGTCAATTAGCAAGAACTCATTTAAAATTAAGTCCTTTCGAAAATTTTCTCTTATGCGTTTAAAGATATATTTTTTTCATTAATGTTAATGTAAAAATGTTTTAATTTCGCACCAAAAGAATCTTAGAAAACTTACCTAACCTTATTATAACAAGAACAATTTATTTTAGCCTAACCCATCTAAATATATTTTAGATTTGTTTACAATAATTTAATACTAAACAAACACAGTAAAATATATTTTTTTCATTAGGTTCAGAATGATTTTGGCGAAATTATTGCATACACAAATTTTCGCTTGTCTTATATGGCAAGATGAACGTTGCTATTTAAGCCAAGATAGAAAGTTCTGCCTATTCGGAACGACATACATACACCCCCCCCCCCACACACATATATATATATATATATATATATATATATATATATATATATATATATATATATATATATATAAAACACTTGTCGATTTTGTATACCATTAATATAACAGAAAGAGAAAGAGAGAGAGAGAGAGAGAGAGAGAGAGAAATAAATAACTAGAGTGTAAGAGAGAATGGAGGAAGGAAAGTGATCACGGACGAAATAAATTTCTATCAGGAGAAAGTAAATATCGCCCAGGAGAAAATAACTTCAGGTGGAAGGGAAGAAAGGCAGGCAGCGCGAGAAGAAATAAATTTATATAAGATGGACGAATATGACCCGGACCAAGAAGGCGGGAAGAAGTGGTTGTGGAGGCGGGATGACGAGTGCTGGAGATGACGACCACGACGAGGAACAGGAGGAGACTGAAGACGATGATTCTGACGAGGAGGTGGCAGAAGATGATTCTGAAGACGAGGAGGAGGAGGAGGAGGAGGCTGCAGATGATGATTCTGACGAAGAAGAGGAAGCAGATGACATTGATCAAGAAGAGATGAGTTGGGATCAAGAAGGAAAGCAAGGATCAAGAATAAATTAACAAGAATGAAGAATATATAATAACATCCTAAGTAAGAAATAGTTAAATGTGGGAAATAATTAAATATGGGAAAATAATTAAATGTGAGAAATACTTAAATGTGGAAATATGTAAATGTAAGAAATACTTAAATGTGAGAAAAGTTTAATGGGGAAATAATTAAATGTGAGAAATAGTCAGATGTGGAAATAAAGGATGAGGTGTGGAGTTACCAAAAGTATTAGTCAGAAGACCGAGTAAGAATTATTGTGGTTTGGACATTTAGAGAGGATGGAGAAAAATAAATGATTAGGAGGGTGTATAAATCTCGGGTGGGGAGAAAGAAGGGCAGGGGGTCGTCCTAGGCACAGTTGGAGGGGGGGGGGGTAGAGGGGTTTTGGGTGCTAAGGGCTTGGATATCTAACAGGCGTGTGTGAGCGTGTTAGATAGGAATGAGTGGAGACAAGCGGTTTTCTGAGTTGACGTACTGTTGGAGTGTGAGTCAAATATCATTTGTGAAAGGATTCAGAAAATCTGGTTAGCCAGACTTGAGTTCTGGATGTGAAAAGTACAGTGCCTGCACTCTGAAGGAGGGAAGTACAGTGCCTGCACTCTGAAGGAGGGAAGTACAGTGCCTGCACTCTGAAGGAGGGAAGTACAGTGCCTGTACTCTGAAGGAGGGAAGTACAGTGCCTGTACTCTGAAGGAGGGAAGTACAGTGCCTGTACTCTGAAGGAGGGAAGTACAGTGCCTGTACTCTGAAGGAGGGAAGTACAGTGCCTGCACTCTGAAGGAGGGAAGTACAGTGCCTGCACTCTGAAGGAGGGAAGTACAGTGCCTGCACTCTGAAGGAGGGAAGTACAGTGCCTGCACTCTGAAAGAGTGGGCATGTGGTAGTTTGGAGGGGCATCTGAGCTATAACGACGGCACCATTCTGGCAAGACAGTGACTAAGTGACGATGAAAGTGTTTTCTTTGTCGGGTCACCTAGCCTCGGTGGGAGACGGCCGGAGTGTTTACAAAAATAAATTGATGTAGGAAATATACGGGAGAATTAATTGTGGGAAATGCGTTAAATACGGGAAATAAAATATGGGAACTTCTGAAATGTGGAAAATAATGTAATGTGAGAAATATTTATATGTGGGAAATAGTGAGAAATATTTGTCATGAAAATATTTACGAATGGAATATGGGAAATGAGGAAAATAAATTATAGGAAATTAGTGTGGGAAATAATTTAATACAGGAAGTAAATGCAAGAAATGTTATGGGAAATAATCCTCCCATCAATAAAGCTGAATGATTGAGGAGAGTTTGGGAGATAATTAACGCTAAACGTGGAGGGAAGTAATGAGAACACGCTTGATAACGAATGGCTATAATACGTAGAAAGAACGGGAGAGAAGGGAGAAAGGGAGATAATGTATGAGAATATATCGCTGAGGGAAGGTAGTAAAGAGAGCGTAGAAGTAATGGAAGCAATGGGGGAGTGATAGAGGAAGAGGCGAGAAACAAGGGAGGAAGGTAAGGTGAGATGAGAGAGAGTGACGAGTAATGACTTAAAGCTATATTGAGGGATGTTAGGAGGTGTGAGGATGTTAGGAGGTGTGAGGATGTTAGGAGGTGTGAGGATGTTAGGAGGTGTGAGGATGTTACGAGGTGTGAGGATGTTAGGTGTGAGGATGTTAGGAGGTGTGAGGATGTTAGGTGTGAGGATGTTAGGAGGTGTGAGGATGTTAGGTGGTGTGAGGATGTTAGGAGGTGTGAGGATGTTAGGACGTGTTAGGATGTTAGGAGGTGTGAGGATGTTAGGAGGTGTGAGGATGTTTGGACGTGTGAGGATGTTAGGACGTGTGAGGATGTTAGGATGTGTGAGGATGTTAGGACGTGTGAGGATGTTAGGACGTGTGAGGATGTTAGGACGTGTGAGGATATTAGGATGTATGAGGATGTTAGGATGTATGAGGGTGTTAGGACGTGTGAGGATATTAGGATGTATGAGGATGTTAGGATGTATGAGGGTGTTAGGACGTGTAAGGATATTAGGATGTATGAGAATGTTAGGATGTATGAAAATGTTAGGATGTATGAGGATGTTAGGACGTGTGAGGATGTTAGGACGTGTGAGGATGTTAGGACGTGTGAGGATGTTAGGACGTGTGCGAAAGGCTGTCAACGGAGGTTAAAAAATTATAATGAACGAATTCTGAGAAATGGAAAATGAGGAAAAACACGCACACACGACAGGCTGCAGACCTGGTCCAGCAATTGGCTCCTGGAGCTCAACCCCACCAAGTGTAAAGTCATGAAGATTGGGGAAGGGCAAAGAAGACCGCAGACGGAGTACAGTCTAGGGGGGCCAGAGACTACAAGCCTCACTCAAGGAAAAAGATCTTGGGGTGAGTATAACACCAGGCACATCTCCTGAAGCGCACATCAACCAAATAACTGCTGCAGCATATGGGCGCTTAGCAAACCTCAGAACAGCATTCCGACATCTTAATAAGGAATCGTTCAGGACCCTGTACACCGTGTACGTTAGGCCCATATTGGAGTATGCTGCACCAGTTTGGAACCCACACCTAGACAAGCACGTAAAGAAACTAGAGAAAGTGCAAAGATTTGCAACAAGACTAGTCCCAGAGCTAAAGGGTATGTCTTACGAGGAGAGGTTAAGGGAAATCGACCTGACGACACTGGAGGACAAGAGAGATAGGGGGGACATGATAACGACATGCAAAATACTGAGAGAATTAACAAGGAGGACAAAGACAGGATGTTCCAGAGATGGGACACAACAACAAGGGGTCACAGTTTTAAAAGTTGAAGACTCAGATGAATCACAGGCATGTTAGGAAGTATTTCTTCAGCCACAGAGCTGTCAGGAAGTGGAATAGTCTGGGAAGTGATGTAGTGGAGGCAGGATCCATACATAGCTTTAAGAAGAGGTATGATAAAGCTTATGGAGCAGGAAGAGTGACCGAGTAGCGGCCAGTGAAGAGGCGGGTCAAGAGCTGTGAATTGGCCCATGCAACTGCAACTAGGCGAGTACACACTCTCTCTCTCTCTCTCTCTCTCTCTCTCTCTCTCTCTCTCTCTCTCTCTCTCTCTCTCTCTCTCTCTCTCTCTCTCTCTCTCTCTCTCTCTCTCTCTTATGCTAAAGTTACTCTTCATATTGAAAGAAGAAATGTGAAAAAAAATGATAGACAAATCGATGATAATAAATATAGCCATTGTTCAGAGAGAATAAGAACAGAAGTAGACAGGACACACCAAGAAGAGGAAACTATGAAGAACACGAACACAGATACAATAAAGCAAAATATTTTGTTAGGGAGCACCAATAAAGGAAAATAAAAAGTACAGTGCAAAATGATTAATAAGAACACCTGGAAATGACGAAGAACACAAACTAAGACAAACGAAGCAACAGAAAACAACAGTCAGTTACGAACAGGTAGTGACGAATGAGCAGTGACAGTGGCAAACAGTGACGAATGAACACTGACTTTGGCAAACGGACAGTGACAGTGGCAAATGGATAGTGACAGTAACAAACGAACAGTGACAGTAACAAACGAACAGTGACAGTGACAAACAATGACAGACTAAGTGACAATCAGCGGCAACAATAATTGTATGGAGAAGTACTCCAAGTTTTGGATTACCTCATAATGGAGGTTGAAGGGCCGGCAGGAGGGTGGAGGGCAGGCAGGGGGGTGGGGGGCAGGCAGGGGGTGGGGGGCCGGCAGGGGGGTGGAGGGCAGGCAGGGGGGTGGGGCGCAGGCAGGGGGGTGGAGGGCAGGCAGGGGGGTGGAGGGCAGGCAGGGGGGTGGAGGGCAGGCTTAGGGGTGGAGGGCAGGCAGGGGGGTGGAGGGCAGGCAGGGGGGTGGAGGGCAGGCAGGGAAGGTGGAGGACAGGCATTGAAGGTGGAGGGCAGGCAGGGAGGGTGGAGTGCAGGCAAGGGGGTTGATGGCAGGCAGGGAGAGTGGAGGGCAGGCAGGAGGGGTGGAGGGCAGGCAGGGAGGGTGGAGGGCAGGCAGGGGGGTGGAGGGCAGGCAGGGAAGGTGAGGGCAGGCAGGGAAGGTGAGGGCAGGCATTGAAGGTGGAGGGCAGGCAGGAAGGGTGGAGGGCAGGCAGGGAAGGTGGAGGACAGGCATTGAAGGTGAAGGGCAGGCAGGGAGGGTGGAGGACAGGCAGGGAGGGTGGAGGGCAGGCAGGGAAGGTGGAGGACAGGCAGAGAAGGTGGAGGGCAGGCAGGGAAGGTGGAGGATAGGCAGGGAAGGTGGAGGGAAGGCAAGGAGGGTGGAGGACAGGCAGGGAGGGTGGAGGACAGGCAGGGAAGGTGGAGGACAGGCAGGGAAGGTGGAGGACAGGCAGGGAAGGTGGAGGATAGGCAGGGAAGGTGGAGGGAAAGCAAGGAGGGTGGAGGACAGACAGGGAGGGTGGAGGGCAGGCAGGGAGGGTGGAGGGCAGGCAAGGAGGGCGGAGGGCAGGCAGGGAGGGTGGAGGGCAGGCAGGGAGGGTGGAGGACAGGCAGGGAGGGTGAAGGGGAGGCAGGGAGGGTGGAGGACAGACAGGCAGGGAGGGTGGAGGGCAGGCAGGGAAGGTGGAGGACAGACAGGCAGACAGGGAGGATGGAGGGCAGGCAGGGAAGGTGGAGGACAGGCAGGGAAGTTGGAGGGCAGGCAGGGAAGGTGGAGGGCAGGCAGGGATTTGGAGGGGACAAGGAAATCTGGTGGAGAGAGCGAACAGAGGATGAAGGAAATTAGGCAAAGAAGGAGAACGAGAAGTGAGGGAGGGAAGGCGAGAGGGGAAGGGTGCGGGAAGAAAAGGAGAAGGGAGCTCGGGAGAGTGGGCGGGGAGGAAGAAACGGGAGGGATATCGACAGATAAGGGGGAAAACAAAAGGTCAGGGTGAATGACAAGACAGGGAGGGAGGGAGGGAGGGAAGGAAGGAAGGCAAGGAGGGAGGGAGGAAGAAATAAGAGAAGAGATGAAGGAAGGAAGGAAGAGAAGGGGAGGGATCAATTTGAAGGATGTTTGTGTGGATAAAATACTTGATAAATCACCAGACTCACCCAGGATGAAGATGTCGATGAATATTCCATTGTGATTAATTATTATTTCAAAAATTTTCTTCATAGAGGTGGTAGAGCCGATGGTGGTAGTGGTGGTGGTTGTTAGTGGTGATGGTGGTGGTGTTAGTGGTGGTTGTGTTAGTGGTGATGGTGGTGGTTGTGTTAGTGGTGATGGTGGTAGTGGTGGTTGTGTTAGTGGTGATGGTAGTGGTGGTTGTGTTAGTGGTGATGGTGGTGGTGTTAGTGGTGGTTGTGTTAGTGGTGATGGTGGTGGTGGTGGTAATGGTGGTGGTTGTGTTAGTGGTGATGGTGGTGGTGTTAGTGGTGGTGGTGGTTGTTAGTGGTGGTTGTGTTAGTGGTGATGTTGGTAGTGTTAGTGGTGGTGGTGGTGGGTGTTAGTGGTGGTGGTGTTAGTGGTGGTTGTGTTAGTGGTGGTGGTGATGGATGGTGGTAGTGGTGGTGGTGATGGGGGTGGTGTTAGTGGTGGTGGTTGTTGTTAGTGGTGGTGGTGGTGGTGGTTGTGTTACTGGTGGTGTTAGTGATAGGGGTGGTGTTAGTGGTGGTGGTGGTTGTGTTAGTGGTGATGGTGGTGGTGGTTGTTAATGGTGGTGGTGTTAGTGGTGGTTGTGTTAGTGATGGGGGTGGTGTTAGTGGTGGTGGTGATGGGTGGTGGTGGTGGTGATGGGGTGGTGTTTGTGGTGGTGGTGGTGATGGGGGTGGTGGTAGTGGTGGTGATAATGGTGGTGACTACGGCAGTGTATCAACACAATATACCTATATAATTTATCCACACCTGGATTTATGGACTTAAAATATTTCAGTTGTACCTAGCATCATAGATGTTAGGTAATGATAGATACTGTGTTAGCGAGGGTCACCAGGTACCTTCTTGAAGGAAGATGGTGGTTACAAGGTACCTTCTTGAAGGAAGATGGTGGTTACAAGGTACCTTCTTGAAGGAAGATGGTGGTTATAAGGTATGTTCTTGAAGGAAGATGGTTACAAGGTACCTTCTTGAAGGAAGATGGTGGTCAAGGTACATTCTTAGAGGAAGATGGTGATCACTGGTTCCTTCTTGAAGGAAGAAGGGGGTAAAGTACCTCTTCTTGAAGCCAGTCTTTGAGTGAGTGCTTTTAACTTGTTCCAGCATCTCTACTTGAGGTGAGGGAGGCGTGGGTGGTGACATAGGCGTGGGATGAAGCACGCCCATCACAGTAACCATACACGCCCTACTCATGGCTGGAGTGTGTCGCTTACTCGGGGCCTGGTATAACTTTTCTGCAGCGCATATTTAAGAGAGTTTGGAAACTACGACAAGCTATTTGCAACCTCCCGGGGTGTGTGTGTGTGTGTGTGTGTGTGTGTGTGTGTGTGTGTGTGTGTGTGTGTGTGTGTGTGTGTGTGTGTGTGTGTGTGTGCGTATTTGCTTGCGAGTGTACGTATTTGTCTAAGTTCTGCTCCTGGCGCGCCTTTAAAACGACATCGACCGCCATTAGTCTTCTATCGTCTCCTGGACTTTTTCATGCATATTCTTCAAAATGTAATGAATTTACCACCATCACTTAATCCGACTCTTTCTACTTTCCATCACTTCTCGAGGGCCTAGGATGTACTGCTTAGCATCTCTGGGGCTCAACAGAATCTTTAGCTACCACCACCTGTGTTCCCTTGGCCTTGGTCCTCATTTTTTAGTCTGTCGTAATTTGCCCTCTCATTTCTCAGATTTAAGACTAATCTACTTGCAAAACTTTAGCTCTTTTCGAGTTTCTGCAAATATTTGATCAAGAAAGGCCTCTGCACTAAGGCTGCGTACTCAGTTATGAATCTAGCATATGTCGTGAATAATATGCGTAAGGATTATTTATTTAACTCAACAATTTCCAGTCTACCAGTGCATCGCCACCTTTCCTTGGTGACTGGATTTGTACCGTGTTTGTCCAAGGAGAAGGAAAGGCTTTCGTTGTCAGACAGACAAAGGTAATTGAAGTTAACAGTGGTGATAAACATCGACAAGTATGTAAGAATGACGTGCGTTTTAGCTAGGTTATTATAATAAGATAATACTCCACCAACCCATGGTTTTATCAATCTTTAAAATATCCTAGTTACCATATATTTCTTTCTTATATAGAGGGAGGGTCCCTCCCCCGCCCGAGCCAAGTGCTGGCTACTTTCATTGTGACCCTAACATCTTGGTTATGTCATCAGTGGCACGAATATTTTTGTCATTCTTCGACATTTAAATTATGAACATGATTAATGGACTTCTAATTGTATTGAATGCATAGTGATGATGATTTCTATAATTTAACAGCAAATTTGTCATAATTATAGAAAGCTGGTAATGACAGCAGCAAATTTGAAAGGTAATAACAAATTGGTGTCGATACAGCAAGCTGATGCTGTTGTTTTATGTTAAAAGTGCTGAATAACCAAATGGTTAGATAATTTTTAATTCATACGGTCGGTCTACGGTGTCCAGGTTTTTCATTTCTTCAAATCTCCAGTAGTTCTTTTTTTATTTCGTTTCTCACTATTTAGTATCCCTCTGGAAATATCAGGGTTGTTATTATTCTGGTAAGTTTCGTTTCTTATAATTATAATACCTGAGTTTTCACTCTCCTCTTTCAGTTTGCCACTTTTGTTGTTGACTTAATCTATATTTGAATTCCACATCCTCATTTTTTCTGTCACTGTTTGTCGGACAGTGTTTCTCTACTGTTTAATTTCGGGATATAAAAGGCACGTTCAGTTGCTTACAGTGTTTCCTTCACAGTTATAGTTACTCTTCCTTTCTTCTACTTAATTGTGTCTTTCTTCAGTGCTGCTAATTTTCACCAAAAATTTCATCAATATTTTTTCTAATTATTTGCTCTATGTTAACCGCAAGATATAGATATTTAGTATTGATAATGTATTACAGTTCTAATATCTCTGACACCACGCCATTTATATATATATATATATATATATATATATATATATATATATATATATATATATATATATATATATATATATATATATATATATATATATATATATATATATATATATATATATATATATATATATATATGTAAGTATTTTTATGAGTATGATCATCCAGAAGTTTACATTATCCTTCTGTTTTAATGATTGTTTGTGTTCCTTTAATCTCTCTAGACATTTTGAATAAAACATCTTACAGTTTTCTTTCGCTGTTATCCTTCGCTCCTTGCTTCCCTTATTCCTCTCCCCTTACACTTCTCCCTCCATTCCTCCATCTCTCCCTTATCTCCTCGCTATTCCCTCTCCCAAGTATAAATTCAGCCTACTACCTATTTCCTCCTGCCCACCCGGCTCACGACTCTAAGATACGTTTACCATTATATTGTGATACTCTTATAACTTGTTTATCTATCGCCAAACGCTGTGAAAGCATCCCACCTTGTGGCTAAATCTGGCGGAAATCGTCCGAGATAAGTGAAGCTATATGCGTGACTCGCCTCATTGGGTCTTGCCAAGGCTCTAGGAGGGCGTGGGATTAATGGCTTCTTATCTATATTATCAATACCTTGCTTCCTTGTGGGTGTGGAGGCAACGAGGTTGTTAGTCTCGGGGCTCCTTGTTGGATGGTTCAGGAAGGTGGTGGTGCAAACGTTACTGGTGCGCCTGCTGGTGGTGGTGGTGGTGTTCCACCTGCTGGTGTTAATGCTTCTATTGCTTTACCTGCTGGTGTTGATGCTTCTGTTGCTCCAGCTGCTAGTGTTGGCGTTTGTGCTGCTGTTGTTACTGTTAAGTTGCTAGGGATTCTAAAACTAACCCAAAAAGTTTTTTCCAGGTATATAGAACAAAAGTTAGAGATAAGATAGGTCCCCTTAAAAATAACTATGGGCATCTTACTGACAAAGAGAATGAAATGTGCTCGATTTTAAATAATTATTTTCTCTCGGTTTTTACACAGGAAGACACTAACAATATTCCAGTAATTAATTTTTATAGTGGGCCAGAAGATAAATTATGTAACATCACAGTCACTAGTGAAATGGTTGTGAAGCAGATAGACCGACTGAAGCAAAATAAGTCACCGGGTCCTGATGAGGTTTTTTCAAGGGTTCTTAAGGAATGCAAAATGGAACTCTGTGAACCATTAACTAATATTTTTAATTTATCTCTTCAAACAGGTGTAGTGTCTGATATGTGGAAGATGGCTAATGTAATTCCTATTTTTAAAATAGGGGACAAGTCGTTACCGTCAAATTACCGCCCAATAAGCCTGACCTCAATTGTGCGCAAATTACTAGTCAATTATAGCTGAGATTATAAGAAGCCAACTCGATAAGCATAGCTTGATTAATGATACTCAGCATGGATTCACAAGAGGCCGGTCTTGTCTAACTAATTTATTAACTTCCTTCAGTAAAGCTTTTGAGGCTGTTGACCACGATAAAGAATTTGATATCGTTAAAGAAAGTGGCAGCTCATGGCATTGGGGAAAGGGTGCTCTCGTGGATCGAATCATGGCTCACAGACAGGAAGCAGAGTGTCCATAAATGGGGTTAAATCCGAGTGGGGATCAGTAACAAGTGGCGTTCCACAGGGATCAGTCTTGGGCCCGTTGTTGTTTATAATATATATCAATGATCATGATGAAGGAATTACTAGTGATATGAGCAAATTCGCCGGTGACACAAAGATAGGTAGGATAATTGATTCAAACGTAGATGTTAGGGAACTTCAGAAGGATTTAGACAAACTCTATTCTTGGTCAGAAAAGTGGCAGATGCAGTTCAATGTAGATAAATGCAAGGTTCTGAAGCTTGGGAGTGTCCATAACCCTAGCACTTATAAGTTAAATAATGTAGAACTTAGCCATACAGATCGCGAAAAGGACTTGGGGGTTATGGTAAGCAGCAACCTTAAACCAAGACAGCAATGCCTAAGCGTACGTAATAAGGCAAATAGATTACTGGGATTTATATCAAGAAGTGTAAGCAACAGAGGTCCAGAGGTCATACTTCAGCTTTATACATCATTGGTAAGGCCTCGCGTAGATTATGCAGCTCAGTTCTGGTCTCCATATTACAGAATGGACATAAATTCGTTAGAAAACATTCAGCGTAGGATGACTAAATTAATACATAACATTAGAAATCTTCCTTATGAAGAAAGATTGAAGACTCTTAAGTTACACTCACGTGTTAGACGAAGAATGAGGGGAGACCTGATCGAAGTGTATAAGTGGAAGATAGGTATTAATAAAGGGGATATTAATAAGGTCTTGAGGATATCTCTCCAAGAGAGAACCCGCAGTAATGGATTTAAATTAGATAAGTTTAGATTTAGAAAGGACATAGGAAAGTATTGGTTTGGAAATAGGGTAGTTGATGAGTGGAACAGTCTACCTAGTTGGGTTATTGAGGCTGGGACTTTGGGTAGTTTCAAATCTAGGTTGGATAAGTACATGAGTGGGAGGGGTTGGATTTGAGTGGGACTTGCACATCAGAGCTTATTTCTTGGGTAGCATTGGAAACTGGGTTGGGCAGGTGTTTTGTTGGTGGGATGAATTGTAAAGGACCTGCCTAGTATGGGCCAACAGGCCTGCTGCAGTGTTCCTCCTTTCTTATGTTCTTATATATATATATATATATATATATATATATATATATATATATATATATATATATATATATATATATATATATATATTATGAGCCATAGTCATAGTTTGCTTGTACGAGAGTCGAGACACTTGAGGACTATTAAAGCGTTGAGTTTGAAGTGTTCTCGGGAAGTCATGCATATTCAACAGTCTTGCTGCTGCGCCACTCACAACAAACACCACGGATTTTATACAAGTTTATTTACAATCATTCTTCGTGCAGTGTTCCTTTCCGATTAATGAAAGGAAGTTAAAAAGCATTTGATTTTTATTTTAAGGATTTGTGTGTATGCATGCATGGTGTATCACCAGGAAGAGGATGGTGCTCGTGTCCTCAGAACTGCAGTGCTGCCCAGGGGGAATCACAGGAGAAACATACCAACGAAACTCAGTCATTTGTCACTGTCTGTATGTGCCTACTCAGTCTCTCTCTTTGTTTCTGTCTCTCCTCTCTCTCTCTCCTCTGGCAAGTAGCCAACGTCACAATACAACCAAGCTGGTGGATTCTAGCCTCTGGCTGTATGGACGTGCTTTCA